>NC_088229.1:18303464-18603464 GCF_036934945.1 Oncorhynchus masou masou | reverse complement strand
GATAATCTGTTCGCCTACTCTGCATCTCACAAAGACACGGTGGTTGGATTTCCAACAGTCTAATGTCCATTGCTCATGTTTCTTGATGTCCTTTGGTGTCTCCTTTGAACAGTTGATGTTGAGATGTTTCTTATACTTGAACTGAGAAAAGCATTTATTTGGGCTGCAATTTCTGAGGCTGGTAACTCTAATGAACTTCTCCTCTGCAGCAAATGTAACTCTGGGTCTTCCTGTCCTGTGGCGGTCCTCGTGAGAGCCAGTTTCATCATAGCGCTTGATGGTTTTTGCGACTACACTTGAAGAAACTTTCAAAGTTCTTGAAATGTTACGCTTTGACTGACCTTCATGTCTTGAAGTAATGATGGACTGTCGTTTATCTTTGCTTATTTGAGCTGTTGGCATAATATGGACTTGGTCTTTTACCAAATAGGCCTATCTTCTGCATACCACCCTTTTTTCACAAGACAACTGATTGGCTCAAATGCCAATCAGAAGGAAATAAAATCCACAAATGAACATTTAACAAGGCACACCTGTTAAATGAAAAGCATTCCAGGTGTCTACCTCATGAAGGTGGTTAAAAGAATGCCAAGAGTTTGCAAAGCAGTCGTCAAGGCAAAGGGTGGCTACTTTGAATAATCTCAAATATAACATATATTTTGTTTAACACTTTCTTTGATTACTACATGATTCCATATGTGTTATTTCATAGTTTTGATGTCTTCACTATTATTCTACAATGTAGATTATGTAAAAACCCTTGAATGAGTAGGTGTGTCTGGTACTGTAACTTTTGACTGGTACTGTATATAAATAGCTATTTTCGGTTACCCATGCTTGTTCAATTAACCATAAACAATTAATGAACATGCGCCTGTGGAACGGTCGTTAAGGCTAAACAGCTTACAGATGGTAGGCAATTAAGGTCACGCTTATGAAAACTTAGGACACTAAAGAGGCCTTTCTACGGACTGAAAAACACCAAAAGATAGATGCCCAGGGTTCCGGCTAATCTGTGTGAATGTGCCTTAGGCATACTGCAAGGAGGCATGAGGAAGGCAGATGTGGCCAGGGCAATAAATTGCAATGTCTGTACTGTGAGACACCTAAGCACTGCAGGGAGACAGAACGGACAGCTGTTCGTCCTCACAGTGGCAGACCACGTGCAACAACACCTGCACAGGATTGGTACATCCGAACATCACACCTGTGGGACAGGTACACGCTGGCAACAACAAATGCCCGAGTTAAACCAAGAACGGACAATCCTTCCATCAGTGCTAGGTCAGTCCACAATAGGCTGAGAGAGGCTGGACTGAGGGCTTGTAGGCCTGTTGTAAGGCAGGTCCTCACTAGACATCACCGGCAACAACATCGCCTATGGGCACAAACTCCCCGTCGCTGGACCAGACAGGACTGGCACTGATGAGTCGTGGTTTTGTCTCACCAGGGGTGATGGTCGGATTCACGTTTATAGGAATGAGCGTTACACAGAGGCCTGTACTCTGGAGCGGGATTCATTTCAAGTTGGAGGGTCCGTCATGGTCTGGGGCAGTGTGTTCCAGAACCATCGGACTGAGCTTGTTATCATTGCAGTTATCATCCTCCTCCTTCATGTGGAACTGTTCCTGCAGGCTCATCCTAACATGACCCTCCACTATGACAATGCCACCAGCCATACTATTTGTTCTGTGCATGATTTCCTGCAAGACAAGAATGTCAGTGTTCTGCCATGGGCAGTGAAGAGCCCGGATCCCCCCAGAAATGTCCGGGAACTTGCAGGTGCCTTGGTGGACGAGTGGGGTAACATCATGGTGCAGTCCATGAGGAGGAGATGCAGCTGGTGGCCACACCAGATACAGACTGCTGCTTTTGATTTTGACCCCCCGCATCCCCCCTCTTTGTTCAGGGACTAGTGGAACTAGTTCAGTTTATGTCTCAGTTGTTGAATCTTGTTATGTTAATACAAATATTGACACGTTGAGTTTTCTGAAAATAAACGCAGTTGATAGTGAGAGGACGTTTATTTTTTTGCTGAGTTTATATATACAGTTGATGTCGGAAGTTTACATACACTTAGGTTGGAATCATTAAAACACGTTTTTAAACAACTCCACACATTTCTTGTTAACAAACTATAGTTCTGGCAAGTCAGTTAGGACATCTACTTTGTGCATGACACAAGTCATTTTACCAACAATTGTTTAAAGACAGATTATTTCACTGTATCACAATTCCAGTGGGTCATGGCTTTAGAAGCATCTGATAGGCTAATTGAAATCATTTCAGTCAATTGGAGGTGTACCTGTGGATGTATTTCAAGGCCTACCTTCAAGTTCAGTGCCTCTTTGCTTGACATCATGGGAAAAACCAAATAAATAAGCCAAGACCTCAGAAAAAAAGTATTGTTCAATTTTAGGAGCAATTTACAAACGCCTGAAGGTACGACGTTCATCTGTACGAACCACGCAGCCGTCATACAGCTCAGGAAAGAGACGCGTTCTGTCTTTGGTGCGAAAAGTGCAAATCAATCCCAGAACAACTAGGACCCAACAAGGACCATGTGAAGATGCTGGAGGAAACAGGTTCAAAAGTATCTATATCCACAGTAAAACAAGTCATATATCGACAAAACCTGAAAGGATGCTCAGCAAGGAACAAGCCACTGCTCCAAACCACCACAAAAATGCCAGACTACGGTTTGCATCTGCACATTGGGACAAAGATTGTGCTTTTTGGAGAAATATCATCCGGTTTGATGATACAAAAATAGAACTGTTTGGCCATAATGACCATCGTAATGTTTGGAGGAAAAAGGGGGATGCTTTCAAGCCGAAGAACACCATCCCAACCGTGAAGCACGGCGGTGGCAGCATCATGTTGTGGGGGTGCTTTGCTGCAGGAGGGACTGGTGCACTTCACAAAATATATGGCATGAAAATTATGTGGATATATTGAAGCAACAGTTTGGTAGCAAATGGGTCTTCCAAATGGACAATGACACCAAGCATACTTCCATAGTTGTGGCAAAATGGCTTAAGGACAACAAGTCAAGGTATTGGAGTGGCCATCACAAAGCCCTGATCTCAATCCTAGAGAAAATGTGTGAGCAGAACTGAAAAAGCGTGTGCGAACAAGGAGGCCTACAAACCTGACTCAGTTACACCAGGTCTGTCAGGAGGAACGGGCCAAAATTCACCCAACTTATTTTGGGAAGCTTGTGGAAGGCTACCCGAAACGTTTGACCCAAGAGAAACAATTTAAAGACAATGCTACCAAATAATAATTGAGAGTATGTAAAAACATTTATTTTTTAAACTTCAATTTTACCCTCTTTCTCCCCAATTACGCGGTATCCAATTGTTGTTAGTAATTACTACCTTGTCTCATTGCTACAGCTCCCATACGGGCTTGGGAGAGACAAAGGTCGAAAGCCATGCGTCCTCCGAAACTCAACCCAACCAAGCCGCACTGCTTCTTAACACAGCGCGCCTCCAACCCGGAAGCCAGCTGCACCAATGTGTCAGAGGAAACACCGTGCACTGGCTACCTTGGTTAGCACGCACTGCACCCTGCCCGCCACAGGAGTCGCTGGTGCACGATGAGACAGGGATATCCCTACCGGTCAAACCCTCCCTAACCTGGACGACGCTGGACCAATTTTGCGTCGCCCCACGGACCTCCCGGTCGCGGCCCGCTGCGACAGAGCCTGGGCGCGAACCCAGAGTGCCCTAGACCTCTGCGCCACCCGGGAGGCCCGAATATGTAAACCTTTGACCCACTGGGAATGTGATGAAAGAAATAAAATCTGAAATACATAATTCTCTCCACTATTATTCTGACATTTCAAATTCTTAAAATAAAGTAGTGATCCTAACTGACCTAAAACAGGGCATTTTTACTTGGATTAAATGTCAGGAATTGTGAAAAACTGAGTTTAAATGTATTTGGCTAAGGTGTATATAAACTTCTGACTTCAGCTGTATATACAGTACATACAGTGCCTTCGGAAATTATTCAGACCCATTGACTTTTTCCACATTTTGTTAGGTTACAGCCGTTTTATTATTTAAAACATCCCCTCATCAATCTACACACAATATTCCACAATGACAATGCGAAAACAGGTTTAGACATTTTTGCTAATCTCTTTATATATTTTGTTTAATAATACATTATCAACATAAGTATTCAGACCCTTTGCAATGAGTTTTGAAATTGAGCTCAGGTGCATCCTGCTTCCATTGATAATCATTGAGATGTTTCTACAACTTGATTGGAGTCCACATGTGGTAAATGCAATTGATTGGACATGATTTGGAAAGGTATATACCTGTCTATATAAGGTCCCACAGTTGACAGTGCATGTCAGAGCAAACACCAAGCCATGAGGTTGAAGGAATTGTCCGTAGAGGTCCGAGACAAAATTGTGTCGAGGCAATAATCTGGGGAAGGGTACCAAAACAATTCTGCAGCATTGAAGGTCCCCAAGAACACAGTGGCCTCTATCATTCTTAAATGGAAGAAGTTTGGAACCACCAGGACTCTTCCTAGAGCTGGCCGCACAGCCAAACTGAGCAATCCAGGGAGAAGGGCCTTGGTAAGGGAGGTGACCAAGAACCCGATGGTCACACTGACAGAGCTCTAGAGTTCCTCTGTGGAGAACATTCCAGAAGGACAACCATCTCTGCAGCACCCCACCAATCAGACCTTTATGGTAGAGTGGCCAGATGGAAGCCACTCGTCAGTTAAAGGTCACATGACAACCCACTTGGAGTTTCAGATTCTCTGGTCTAATAAAACCAAGATTGAACTCTTTGGCCAGAATGCCAAGCTTCACGTCTGGAGGAAACCTGGCACCATCCCTACGGTGAAGCATGGTAATGGCAGCATCATGCTGTGGGGATGTTTTCAGCAGCAGGGACTGGGAAACTAGTCAGGATCAAGGCAAAGTTGAACGGAGCAAAGTACAGAGAGATCCTTGATGAAAACCTACTCCAGAGCAGTCAGGACCTCAGACTGGGGCGAAGGTTCACCTTCTAACAGGACAACGACCCTAAGTATAAAGCCAAGACAATGCAGGAGTTGCTTCGGGACAAGACTCTGAATGTCCTTGAGTGGCCCAGCCAGATCCCGGACTTGAACCCGATCGAACATCTCTGGAGAGACCTGAAAATAGCTGTGCAGCAATGCTCCCCATCCAACCTGACAGAGCTTGAGAGGATCTGCAGAGAAGAATGGGAGAATCTCCTCAAATTGAGTCAGATTTTAGAAAAAGTCTGTAACCTAACAACATTTGTAAAAAGTAAAATGGTCTGAATACTTTCCGAAGGCACTGTATATGTATATACAGTGGGGCAAAAAAGTATTTAGTCAGCCACCAATTGTGCAAGTTCTCCCACTTAAAAGCATGAGAGAGGCCTGTAATTTTCATCATAGGTACACTTCAACTATGACAGACAAAATGAGGGGGAAAAAAGCCAGAAAATCACATTGTAGGATTTTTAATGAATTTACTTGCAAATTATGGTGGAAAATAAGTATTTGGTCACCTACAAACAAGCAAGATTTCTGGCTCTCATAGACCTGTAACTTATTATTTAAGAGGCTCCTCTGTCCTCCACTCGTTACCTGTATTAATGGCACCTGTTTGAACTTGTTATCAGTATAAAAGACACCTGTCCACAACCTCAAACAGTCACACTCCAAACTCCACTATGGTCAAGACCAAAGAGCTCTCAAAGGACACCAGAAACAAAATTGTAGACCTGCACCATGCTGGGAAGACAGAATCTGCAATAGGTAAGCAGCTTGGTTTGAAGAAATCAACTGTGGAGCGCAATTGTTAGGAAATGGAAGACACACAAGACCACGCAAAAATCCCAGAACCACACGGGGGTACCTAGTGAATGACCTGCAGAGAGCTGGGACCAAAGTAACAAAGCCTACCATCAGCAACGTCATTGAAGATGAAACGTGGCTGTGTCTTTCAGCATGACAATGATCCCAAACACACCGCCCGGGCAATGAAGGAGTGGCTTCGTAAGAAGCATTTCAAGGTCCTGGAGTGGCCTAGCCAGTCTCCAGATCCCAACCCCATAGAAAATCTTTGGAGGGAGTTGAAAGTCCATGTTGCCCAGCAACAGCCCCAAAACATCACTGCTCTAGAGGAGATCTGCATGGAGGAATGGGCCAAAATACCAGCAACAGTGTGTGAAAACCTTGTGAAGACTTACAGAAAACGTTTGACCTCTGTCATTGCCAACAAATAAAACAAAGTATTGAGAGAAACTTTTGTTATTGACCAAATACTTATTTTCCACCATAATTTCCAACTAAATTCATTAAAAATCCTACAATGTGATTTTCTGGATTTTTTCCCCTCATTTTGTCTGTCATAGTTGAAGTGTACCTATGATGACAAATACAGGCCTCTCATATTTTTAAGTGGGAGAACCTGCACAATTGGTGGCTGACTAAATACTTTTTTGCCCCACTGTATATATATATATACATACTCTGTCCTAATATTTCTATATTTCTTAATTCCGTTTTTTTACTTTTATATTTGTGTGTATTGTTGTGTATTGTTAGATATTACTGCACTGTTGGAGCTAGGAACCCAAGCATTTCGCTATACCCGCAATAACATCTGCTAAACATGTGTATGCAACCAATAAATTGTGATTTGATCTTAAGCTAAAATATGACTAATATTGTGTGAAAATAGAGCAAGTACTGGATGTTGATTGCTGCTACAACTGTGCTAAAACTAGGAAAAAATTGAGGCCATTGGAAAACTATGCAGGCAATCCATGCATCTCAAACACAGTTGTGTTATGGTTTATGTATGAAACATTTACCAAAATACTGGACACCAATCAGTACGATCAATTGCCAAATCACACCAATCTTTGTTTGAATTACAAACTAACGTTTTTGTCATCAATTGTTCACAATAAGTCTGATACTTCATGCACAATCATCAGCACACGACAAGCACCACTGGTTTACCTGATGTGCTCGTCTCATACGAGCAAAGAAAGCTTCCTTCTATAGAGTGGGCAGGCAAACCAAGAAATAAAGAAGCAATTAATGTTGCTGCTTAACGAGCCATAATCTCATCAATACCAATGAAAATGTAATCATGCGATGGTCTCTAAAAGTAGATGCATCAGACAAAGTACTGTCTACTATCTCAGAGACTGCTAAGGCCTTCTGACGAGGTTCTAACCCTAGTAATAAATGGTGAATTCATGGAGTATACAACCAAACTCTGTCTCCACACTATGAGGACATTGGCCCTCACTCTCAGTGTTCTCTGCTATAACTCATTTAGCAAACCCATTTCACAGCAAGAGAAGATCAGCTCTGGCTCAGAAAGTCAGGCTACTTAATTAAGCAGAAATTGAAAGAGAACATTGAGCAGGAATGTAGAAGTTTTCAGCATGAGTAGAAGCCGCTTTCCATCATAGAGAGCACCGGGAAGCTGGGATTGAGCTGAGATCTACAGGAGTATGGAACGTCTCTGCTGACCAGTTGGCCAGATCCTCATCTGTGACTCACCTTGTCCCCCTGGTAGACCCCAGGCAGCTGCCAGTAGTGGGGCTCCTGGCCTAGGTAGTCAAAGTTGCTATAGGAGAGCTGTGTGCCATCGGTGGACACTTCCACAGTGAAGCCGGTGGAGATACGGTTGGTGCGCTGCCGGTTGACCAAAGCAAAGCCCTGGAAGTTGCCAGGGACAAAGACGGATGCCACCTGCAGGACACACAGGACGGAATGATCAACCAGTCTCACTCAGAGAGACAGGAAAAGCTTCAGGAAATTGAATCCATTTAGTTCAGTTCAGTAGAGCGTTATTGGCAATTAGAGTGCTCTCTAAGTAGCTGTAATTATCTGTTTGTGTGTTGAATTACCAATTCTTGTTCATTGTCACGTCAAAGTCAAACAAATCTGGGACCAGGGACAGCCTACACTCAAAGTGCTCTGTTTAATTTAACCTTTCGCAGATGAGCCCTGCATGAACACATATATAAACATTACACTTTACATATCTATACTGAACAAAAATATAAACACAACATGCAACAATTTCAAAGATTTGACTGAGTTACAGTTCATATGAGGACATTAGTCAATTGAAACAATTTCATTAGGCCCTAATCTATGGCTTTTACATGACTGGGAATATAGCTCTGTTGGTCACAGATACCTAAACAATATGGTCCTCACAATGGTCCTCAGGATCTTGTCACAGGATTTCTGTGCATTCAAATTGCCATAGATAAAATGCAATTGTGTTTGTTGTCCGTAGCTGATGCCTGCCCATACCATAACCCCACCACCACCACCACGGGGCACTCTGTTCACAACGTTGACATCAGCAAACCACTTGCCCCCATGCGATGCCATACACATGGTCTGCAGTTGTGAGGCCGGTTGGACGTAATGCCAAATTCTCTAAAATGACATTGGAGGCCGCTTTTGGTAGGTACATAAATTAACATTCAATTCTCTGGCAACAGCTCTAGTGGACATTCCTGCAGTCAGCATGCCAAATGCACTCTCCCTCAAAACTTGAGACATCTGTGGAATTGTGTTGTGTGACAAAACTGCACATTTCAGAGTGGCCTTTTATTGTCTCCAGCACAAAGTCACCTATGTAATGATCATGCTATTTAATCAACTTCTTGATATGCCACACCTGTCATGTGGATGGATTATCTTGGCAAAGGAGAAAGGCTCACTAACAGAGATGTAAACACAGAGAAATAAGCTTTTTGTGCGTATGGATAATTTCAACTCATGAAACATGGGACCAACACTTTACATGTTGCGTTTATATTTTTGTTGAGTGTATAAACAAATAAATAACAAAAAAACTTTACTCATATATTTAATTTAGGAAGTAGTTTCCTAATTCTTGTTGCCTGGGTACCTGGTCTCTGTAGTGGGAGGAGCTGGAGCACTGCTGTGTGACACCCATGCAGAAGCAGGACAGGCAGCCATCTTTGTTGTCTGTGCTGATGTGAAAGGTTCCCTGCTTACAGTTGGAGCAGGCAGGGCCATCAACGTTCATCTGGAACACAATTATATATAGTGTGAGAGTGGAACTAACCATAGAAATAGAAAATTGACCTGAATGAGAATGCCATTCTAGTTATTCTATTTCTGTCGGACAAACTCTCACGGAGGTAACCCTCAGAAGTGGATAAGGATATTTAGATTTAGATTTAAAGAGTTTAATAGTCCTATGTACAGGGTTGCAGATGTAATTACAGGGTACAATGAAATTATTGCGCTCCGAGCTCCAACAACGCAGGACAAAGTGAAAAAACCAACACAAATATAATACACATAGATAGTAATAAAACAGAAATAATAATATATACACATTAGCAACTGTGGCAATGATAAATATCCATTGGGGTGGGGGCAGGATAAATGTCCGTAGAGGGTGGGGAGAGGGGGGGACAGCAGAGCAGGTAGCTGACTAGTGGTGGCTATTCAGTAGCCTGAGTCTGAGGGTAGAAGCTATTAGCCAGACTTACAGGTTTTGCCATGATGCTCCTATACTGCCCGCGTCTGAATATTGGGTTTGGGGATGTCAATGAGGATGGTAGTTATTATGAAGCACTTACAGAAGCCTTGGTTTTCTTACCTTGCAGCGACACACACCATTTCCATTGCATCCTTCACTTCCTCTCTGGTCACAGTTATAGCAGTTACCTGTAAACATGACACAGCAGATATTTTCACTCTGTGTGCCTTCTTTCTATCAAATACAATCATTTTAATTGTGTACACATGTCTGCATCTGCAGCCTGTTAGCACTGTGTAATAACAATCTTAACTGCCCCTGAGGGGATAAATAAAGCTATATTGAATTGAATAATCCATGCACATACCATTCAGGTCACTACACCTCTGGCCGAGCTGGGGGTTGCCTGTGTACCCAGCAGCACATCTGAAACGGAGAACGGCGAACACTTATACTTTAAAACAAACATTTCCAGTCAAAGAGGATACGTTTTGTTAAACCAAAGGAAGGAACAATGGGGGCAGGAAACTGTGCTTCGCTGTGTGAGGAGATAGATACGTGATGAGACCTCACAGCACGCTCTTGGCCCAGAGTAGACACATTTCTGTGAAACGACTATGGATACAAGCTATACAATAGAGTTGTCACATTATTAGCCAACATCCAGAATTTATTCATTGTGGATGTCCGTTGGAGACACACTATTCATTTCCCAAGTCCTCTGCATGTAAATAATCTGCATTGTTTTACCAAACAGACTCAGACTCACAGAATAAGACATGCTTAATTACAGCTTTGTTCCACCACTTCTCAGATGCAAAAAGAGGAACAAAAATATGTATTGCCAATGTTGGCGACATGTGTCAAATGTTGAAACCATCGGCTGCTGATTGGCTGAACTACCGGTAGTTTCTTTGAGAAGTTGAAACGCAATCTGTGCATTTGAACAACAGCGTAAATACACTTTTGCTTAAAAAAACGAATGACCACTGCTGCACATGCTGCCACTGTTTTGAACAGATTTAGATGGTACTTTTTAGAACGAGCAGCTAACTCACGAACGAATGCACCAGTGAGAATACAACAAGAATGCAGATACAATAAGTGAAAACACATTATCGAACTAGGGATATCCAGCTAAAATAATGTCACAAAGCATGATATGCTAGCCCAATAACTTTCATTCTGAAATAACCTCGTAGTCAGATAATAGTTTAGAAAGACTTGAAATTGGCGTGGCAGCTAGCTAACTAGCTAGCCAGCCACCAGCTAGCTATAGGGAGCTAGCTAACTAGCTCGCCAGCCACCAGCTAGCTATAGGGAGCGAGCTAACTAGCTAGCCAGCCACCAGCTAGCTATGGGGAGCGAGCTAACTAGCTAGCCAGCCACCAGCTAGCTATAGGGAGCGAGCTAACTAGCTAGCCAGCCACCAGCTAGCTATAGGGAGCTAGCTGCTTATCAAAGCAGATAACTGGTTAATTTGACAAAAAGAAAAAACGATTTCTCAATGTTTCTCAAAATTAATGTAACTAGCTAATTATTTGATCATGCTTTGTGATACATCCGGTTTTATGCTGTTTTAGTCACATAACATGTTGCCCTGTCACCTACAGTAGAACCTGATGAACACCGTGGGTGGAAATGACCAAATTGGCAAGTCAAAGACATGCTTTTTCTGTCCTTCCAAAGGTTCTAGCTTGTGTATCCCTCTGTCCTTCGACTTTTGTTGGATGTAAATAGTCAAATGGCTACCCAGACTATTTGCAGTGCCCCTCCCACCCCCTCTTTACACCACTGCTACTCTCTGTTGTTATCTATGCATAGTCACTTTAATAACTCTACCTACATGTACGTACTACCTCAACTAACTGGTGCCCCCGCACATTGACTCTGTATCGGTACCCCCCTGTATATAGTCTCGCTATTGTTTTTTCACTGCTGCTCTTTAATTACTTGTTACTTTTATCTCTTATCTCTTATTCTTATCTGTATTTTTTTAAACCGCATTGTTGGTTAGGGGCTCGTATGTAAGCATTTCACTGTAAGGTTGAATTCGGTACTTGTTGTATTCGGCTCATGTGACTAATAAGATTTGATTTGATTTGAAATGTCCGGTTTATCAGATCCTAGACTCCCATGACTCTTATGATTATTTATTTACAAGTTCAATTTGAAAAAAAATCTTGCGATTTTGTTGAAGGCAGTTCTCCGTCATAGCAAATGTCCGGTTTATCAGATCCTAGAATCCCATGACTCTTATGATTATTTATTTACAAGTTCAATTTGAAAAAAAATCTTGCGATTTTGTTGAAGGCAGTTCTCCGTCATAGCAAATAACTGGGTAAGCAATCCAAGCAATGTTCGCATGGCCTATGCGCCTGCGGAGCTGCTGGCAGTCACTGAGAGGCAGAGTAGTCACTGAACAACTTGTTTTGAACAATATTTTTGAAACAGCTTAATTTACAAATTTAACACAATTTTATTGTCTAGTTTGTGACCTGGTGATTGTTGATTGAGTCCTGACAGTGGGTCTCATTGTTTTCATGGTTGTTAATTGAGAAGTCCTGACGGTGGGTCGAGTTGTGGTAACCCCTGGCACTAAGACTGTAGAGATTTGTGGCAGTGTCTTCACCTCTTTAGCAGACCGTGAGGTTTGTCTGAAGCGTTTCACCTTGTTCATCTCCTGAGCCAGGGCAGTAAACCCATCTATCACCATCTCCAGACGACCCTCCAGCCTTCTCAGACGAGTGTCCATGTCTATGTAGCTACTTTCCAGCTCGTCAACCCTTTCTTCTCAAGGACTCTGACTGCAGGGCCAGGAGTGTCTCCAGCTGGATGCTGAGCTTGCTCTGCCAGCCCCTCATGGCCTGGATGCCCTCCCAGATGTCCAGGGTGTTGCTCTCCAACATGCTGAGGCGCTGGTTGAAGCGGTTCATCTGGAGCCTCATTAGGAAATGGAAGCTGTGCTCTCTGACCTCAGGGCTGGGCGTGTTCTGTGATGGGACCCTGGGTGTAGTTCTATTCAGGTGGACTCGGACCATGTCGTCCACAGGGGTGGTTGTGGTTGGACGAGTAGGAGTGGTTGGGCGAGTGGTTGGGCGAGTGGGAGCAGGTGGGCGAGTGGAAAGGAGAGTAGGGATGCTAGGGCGAGTGGGGATGGTAGGGCGAGTGGGTTGGGTACGGTTGCTGGTAGTGGACAGTAGGGTCCGTGTGGGGATGTTTGATGACCACGTTGTGGGGATGTTTGATGGCCACCGTCCTCTTCTTCCTCATCTGGCTGTGGGCTGCCGCTGTAGTCTATGACCTCCTCTTCCTTCTCCTCAGCTGGCTCTGGGCTGTAGTCTATGACCTCCTCCTCCTTCTCCTCGACTAGTTCTGGGATGTAATCTATGACCTCCTCCTGCTTCTCATCAGCTGGCTCTGGGCTGTAGTCTATGACCTCCTCCTTCTCCTCGACTAGTTCTGGGCTGTAGTCTATGACCTCCTCTTCCTTCTCCTCGACTAGTTCTGGGCTGTAGTCTATGACCTCCTCCTGCTTCTCATCAGCTGGCTCTGGGCTGTAGTCTATGACCTCCTTCTCCTCGACTGGCTCTGGGCTGTAGTCTATGACCTCCTTGTAATCCTCCTTCTCCTCGACTAGTTATGGGCTGTAGTCTATGACCTCCTCTTCCTTCTCCTCGACTGGCTCTGGGCTGTAGTCTATGACCTCCTCGACTAGTTCTGGGCTGTAGTCTATGACCTCCTCCTGCTTCTCATCAGCTGGCTCTGGGCTGTAGTCTATGACCTCCTCCTCCTTCTCCTCGACTGGCTCTGGGCTGTAGTCTATGACCTCCTCCTCCTTCGACTGGCTCTGGGCTGTAGTCTATGACCTCCTTGTAATCCTCCTTCACCTCAGCTGGCTCTGGGCTGTAGTCTATGACCTCCCCCCCTTCTCCTCAGCTGGCTCTGGGCTGTAGTCTATGACCTCCTGCTTCTCATCAGCTGGCTCTGGGCTGTAGTCTATGACCTCCTCCTTCTCCTCGACTGGCTCTGGGCTGTAGTCTATGACCTCCTTGTAATCCTCCTTCTCCTCGACTAGTTATGGGCTGTAGTCTATGACCTTGTAATCCTCCTTCTCCTCAGTTGGCTCTGGTCTGTAGTCTATGACCTCCTCCTCCTTCTCCTCGACTTGCTCTGGGCTGTAGTCTATGACCTCCCCCTCCTTCTCCTCAGCTGACTCTGGGCTGTAGTCTATGACCTTGTAATCCTCCTTCTTCGACTGGCTCTGGGTTGTAGTTTATGACCTCCTCCTTCTCCTCGACTGGCTCTGGGTTGTAGTCTATGACCTCCTCCTTCTCCTCGACTGGCTCTGGGCTGTAAGTCTGTGTCTTCCTTCTCCTCCTCGGCTCTGTTGTAAGACCTCTGTGTCTTCCTTCTTCCTTCTCCTCGACTGGCTCTGGGTTGTAGTCTATGACCTCTTCCTTCTCCTCGACTGGCTCTGGGCTGTAAGTCTGTGTCTTCCTTCTCCTCCTCGACTGGCTCTGGGTTGTAGTCTATGACCTCTTCCTTCTCCTCGACTGGCTCTGGGCTGTAAGTCTGTGTCTTCCTTCTCCTCCTCGACTGGCTCTGGGTTGTAGTCTATGACCTCTTCCTTCTCCTCGACTCGACTGGCTCTGGGCTCTGTTGTAGTCTATGTCTTCCTTCTCCTCGACTGGCTCTTGTAAGTCTGTGTCTTCCTTCTCCTCCTCGACTGGCTCTGGGTTGTAGTCTATGACCTCTTCCTTCTCCTCGACTGGCTCTGGGTTGTAAGTCTGTGTCTTCCTTCTCCTCCTCGACTGGCTCTGGGTTGTAGTCTATGACCTCTTCCTTCTCCTCGACTGGCTCTGGGCTGTAAGTCTGTGTCTTCCTTCTCCTCGACTGGCTCTGACTGACCTCTTCCTTCTCCTCGCTCTCTGGGTTGTAGTCTATGACCCTCTTCCTTCTCCTCGACTGGCTCTGGGCTGTAAGTCTGTGTGACTTCCTTCTCCTCGACTGGCTCTGGGTTGTAGTCTATGACCTCTTCTTCTCCTCGACTGGCTCTGGGTTGTAGTCTATGACCTCTTCCTTCTCCTCGACTGGCTCTGGGCTGTAAGTCTGTGTCTTCCTTCTCCTCGACTGGCTCTGGGTTGTAGTCTATGACCTCTTCCTTCTCCTCGACTGGCTCTGGGCTGTAAGTCTGTGTCTTCCTTCTCCTCGACTGGCTCTGGGCTGTAAGTCTGTGTCTTCCTTCTCCTCCTCGACTGGCTCTGGGTTGTAGTCTATGACCTCTTCCTTCTCCTCGACTGGCTCTGGGTCTGTAGTCTATGACCTCTTCCTTCTCCTCGACTGGCTCTGGGTTGTAGTCTATGACCTCTTCCTTCTCCTCGACTGGCTCTGGGTTGTAGTCTATGACCTCTTCCTTCTCCTCGACTGGCTCTGGGTTGTAGTCTATGACCTCTTCCTTCTCCTCGACTGGCTCTGGGTTGTAGTCTATGACCTCTTCCTTCTCCTCGACTGGCTCTGGGCTGTAAGTCTGTGTCTTCCTTCTCCTCCTCGACTGGCTCTGGGTTGTAGTCTATGACCTCTTCCTTCTCCTCGACTGGCTCTGGGTTGTAGTCTATGACCTCTTCCTTCTCCTCGACTGGCTCTGGGTTGTAGTCTATGACCTCTTCCTTCTCCTCGACTGGCTCTGGGTTGTAGTCTATGACCTCTTCCTTCTCCTCGACTGGCTCTGGGTTGTAGTCTATGACCTCCTCCTTCTCCTCGACTGGCTCTGGGCTGTAAGTCTGTGTCTTCCTTCTCCTCCTCCTCATAATACCCCTCCCCCTCCTCCTCATCTCCACTGCCCTCTGGCACCGCATGTTTCTCCAGGCTAAAGTTGAACACTGCCTCACCACACAGGAATCATCCGGGCCCACACAACTGTCTTGTTTTCTTAATGATCAAAACATTCAAATCATAAATAGGGCAGGCAGGGAAGCTCAACTTATCAAAACATACCAATGTTTATTTAACCGGTCACCTCATTGTCATCTTTGCACCTCAAGTAGCAAAGATTCGTCAAACAGATGTGACATTCGAAATGACACCTCTAGATGTATGCCTCAGAGAGAGAATATGTAAACACTGACGACATTATCCCACAGCTTCTAAACCTTACTAAAAGCATTAAGGCACTACTGGAGCATACACAGTAGACTGAAAAGGTTCTGGCAAAATGTAATCACAGGAGGGAACTGAAGCAAAAGCAGAGGAGAGATAGCAAAAACCAAGTTACATAAGGTTTCCTCAGGACACAACTACAAGTCCAAACATTCCTAACGAAAGACTTGATTGGCCCCAAAAAAAAGAAGACTTGGCTTTTGCGACAACAAATGCTATCACACCTTAGTATATCACATATAATCCCATGGTACACCAGACACATTTTTAAAAACAAAAATGCCAATTGATAAATACAATGTTCGTTAGCTAAGCTCAATAATCCACCCACATATTGGGGCGGCAGGGTAGTCTAGTGGTTAGAGTGTTGGATTAATAACCGCAAGGTTGCAAGTTCAAACCCCCGAGCTGACAGGCCCCTGAACAGGCAGTTAACCCAAGTTACATAAGGTTTCCTCAGGACACAACTAGGCCGTCATTGAAAGTAAGAATTTGTTCTTAACTGATTTCTGATTTGCCTAGCTAAATAAAAATACAAAAATATTGACCTCTCAAATAGCATTGAAAACACTGCTACTGCAGAGAACCAACACACAAAACCTGTACTAACTAACTGGAATGGGTGGTATTGATTTGAGCTTTGCTTCCCCCATTCCACTTCATTAATACATACCAATCAATCATGACGGGATGCAATGGACAGACATGCTACTATTCCCATTTTGTAAAAGAAGCAAGTGGGTGCCAGTGCCAGACCTATCACCTCTGCTTTGCTGAGCTCCGGCCAGCCCAGCATCCCCAAACCACTGACCCCTAGGCAGCTTGACCGTAAGGATGGAAGGGATAGAGAGAGACAGAGCTGGATATGGAGAGAATCGTACCTTTCGCAGCGCCGGCCAGTGAAGCCAGGGGGACAGTTATCACAAGTGGGCTGACCATCCACATCCTTGTAGCAAGACTGAGAATACCTGCAGGTAGACAGAGTCTTCTATCAGAGACAGTATAGCCTACAGCCCATATAATATGAATGGAGTTACATTTGAGACACTAGTGTAACTGTATGACCAGTCACTGTCAGATCAACTGTCTTTACAAAGAGCAGGTTGACCCCACATAATCACATAGGATCTCTATGAGGTTGACTAGCAGGTGAATGAACACGTTCCTCAGTAGAATAAGGATCTTCATGAGGATAAGTCTGGAGCTAGAGTTCCAGAGCCATTGATCCATGTAAAGGTGTGGTTCTGTGCAGCTGTATAGCCCATGAGGAGTGAACTCACTGGTTGCTGGGGGAAGTGCCAGGGCAGGAGCAGGGCTGACAGCCCTGGGGGCCATCTGTCACAGGGTTGCCGTAGAAACCTGGCAAACAGCGCTCGCACCTTGGGCCGGCCGTGTTGTGAAGGCATTGCTAGAAAAGGAGACACACAGGTCCATGGAACAGTGAAATCCTATTATGAGCGAGTGTTCTGAATCCACATGTTGAGATTTGTCAAGAAACCATTAGCGGAATCCATAGCAGACATCAAAGCCAGATGCAGCTGTCGTACCGTACTACTGACATACAGTACAGTAGGAGGGTGTTGTGCCTTACCAAGCACGCGCCTGTCTCCTGGTCACAGCCGCTGGCTTGGCCGTTACAGTCGCACCTCTCACAGGTACCCAGGTAGAGCCCAGAGCCTGTACGGGTGTAGCCCACATCACACTCCTGTATAGAAACAGACATGGAAGGAAAGACATGGAAAAACCCCTCAGGCATGTAGTAATAGAAATGTAGACAGTACAGGAGATTGTCTTGTTGTTCCATTACAGCATGCTCTAACAATTCAACTCTGTGTTTCTTTCCAAGATGTCTACAGTGCTATGAATCAAAGTGATGGAGCTTAATGACTAGGAGAGGTAACAGAGGAACAGCTACTGTATTAGTTGTTCTTGTGTCATCAGGATAATGTTTATGTGGTGTGTGTGTGTGTTTGTGGGTGTAAAGTACCTGGCATGATGGTCCTTTGTAGCCCTGGGGACAGGCACACTCCTCCACCTCAAGGGCATGTTCGTTGCCTGTGGAGCGAGGAACTGCAATGTCCATTTGGATGTCTGAAAGACTGAACAACAGACAACAACGCAGGTGAGATAATAACAACAACAACAGCCACATGGTCTTCCTAGTAAGTGTCCTACATTATCGTTTAGAATCATCTTTATGCAGAAAACTACTGCTGATTTGAGGTACGACTCAATATGTCTTCCTTCTCCTACCTACACTAGAGTTGAATAGAAGTAGATCTCAATAGTACAGGTAGTCTGGTCCTCTCTTACCTGGTCTCAGCCATGTTGTCAGCGTAGGTGGCTCTGATCATGAATACAGTAGTATCAGCCAAGGCCATGAGGAGGTGCTCACGAGTACAGGGCTGTCCATCAGCACGCCTCCATGCAGACTGGTAGGAGAAAAAACAGGGAGAGACAGAGAAGTGTAAAGGTCTGCATAGGCAAACTCAGGATTAGAGCTGGGATTATATTCAAGAATAGGATTGGGATTAGCGATGGAGTTAATGGTAATCTAATTACGTATTCTAAACAAAATCATCCACAAAGACAACCTGTTATTACATCTTAATGAAAACAAACAGTTTGTCAGTTTTTAAAAACACGCATACACACATGCACACAAAAAAATGACACACACCTCTCTGAAGGTGACAGTGACGGTGGTAGGTGCGCGGGGGAGGGGCTTTGTCTGGGAGAAGTGTTCCAGGAAGATGCTGTTGCCTTGGAGAACCACATCCGGCTGTCCGTCAATCACCAGGGAGCGTTGCCGCGGCTCATAGCGCACAGTGTATCGCAGCTCTCCGCCATAGGCTGTCACCTGGCAACAACATGTCAGATGTCAGAGACAGAGGTTCTAGAACAACCCACCTCTTAACTCCCCTCGATGGTGGAAAGGTATTTCACCCTATAAGGCTTGCTGGGTCATGGATCATCAAGTAGAGAGCTTCTCTTTGTTTAGGAAGCTATGTAAAGCCTTTATAGTTTTCACATGTTGAGAGAGCATGTGGACGGTGAAATCCAGCCTGACCACATTTACTTCACACCTCACGCCACTAAGTCAAAATACGGTGGATGATAGTTTCGCCTGTCCCCATGGTCTAGTGGAGAAACAAACTGTCATAAAGACCACCACTCATCTCCCCCACCCTCTCCCCTTGTCCCCTCCCCACTTGTCTCCCCCATCACCCTTCTAGAGTCTGTCTCCCTCCTCCCCTAGACTCCTCTCTTCCCCCTCTAACCTCTGTCTCCCTCCTCCCCTAGACTCCTCTCTTCCCCCTCTAACCCATGTCTCTCTCCTCTCCCCTAGTCTCCTCTCTTCTCCCTCTAACCTATGTCTCTCTCCGCTCCCCTAGTCCCCTCTATCCCATGTCTCCCTCATGTCCCCTCGTCCCCTCTCTTCCTCCTCTAACCCATGTCTCTCTCCTCTCCCCTTTTCCCCTCTCTTCCCCCTCTAACCGCTGTCTCCCACCTCTTCCCCCTATAGCCCATGTCTCCCTCCTCTCCCCTAGTCTCCTATCTTCCCCCTCTAACTGCTGTCTCCCTCCTCTTCCCCCTATAGCCCATGTCTTCCTCCTCTCCCCTAGTCCCCTCTCTTCCCCCTCTAACTGTTGTCTTCCTCCTCTCCCCTAGTCCCCTCTCTTCCCCCTCTAACCGTTGTCTTCCTCCTCTCCCCTAGTCCCCTCTCTTCCCCCTCTAACTGCTGTCTTCCTCCTCTCCCCTAGTCCCCTAGTCCTCTCTCTCCTTCCTCTCCCTCTGTCTCCCCCTCTCACCTTGTCTCCTCTGAAGCTGTCTGGTAGGACCCAGTAGTAGATGTCCTTGGGGATGTCAGAGAAGGAGCGGTATGCCACCTCTGAGGAGCCCTTCTGGGTGATACCGTCTGTGATAGTCCTGGAGTTAGCACTGTTGGAGAGGGAGAACAGCTGCCCATTCACACCGCCACGGACCTGGGGGATACAAACACACACACTTTAGATACAAAGATGTTGTATCTTCTCGGTCCTCAAGAATCCAAGCGAAAAGGGCTCAAGTGCACTTAAGTCAGACTCAATGCACTGCTGTGGTTTAGGATGTGCTTGACCATTCCTTGTCTTAAGTGCCCTATAGAGGTAATGTGTGTTGGCTGGTGTGAGTAGCATTAGTGCGGCCAGGCTACTGACCTGGTCTCGGCTCCAGGTGGAGCTGGCACACTGCTTGGTGACGCCCATACAGAAGCACTGTAGACAGCCTTCTGGGTTCTCCTCTGTCAGGTGGAAGGCGCCGCTCTTACACTCATCACACTGCGACCCCACCACATTGGACTACAACACACACACATACCAGACACACATCTTGTCATGCATCTGACTCACTGACTGACTGGCTGGCTCATCATAAAAGATGATCGTATTATAATTACAGTAAAAACTACACAGGTCCAAGTAATTCTGAATGTACATGCAATTAACATGTTCCCCCGCAAACTGTCATTAACAAATAACACAGGTATCAGACAATGCAAGTTCCTAGCTACTATCAAATCAACCCAACATTATTTTTTAAATTTAACAAGGAAAGTCATTTAAGAACAAATTCTCATTTACAATGGCAGCCTAGGAACAGTGGCCGCCTTGTTCAGAAGGACAGATTTTTACCTTGTCAGCTCTGGGATTTGATCTAGCAACCTTTTGGTTACTGGCCCAACACTCTAACCACTAGGCTACCTGCCGCCCCTGCTTAGCTACAATTGGCTTAAAAAGCCAAACTTAACACAATATCTGACAATTATTTTCCAGCAATATAACCCAGTCTATCTGTGTGGTGTGCACATTTGTCTATCCCTGTGTGTAGCCAGTTGATGTGATTACTGTCTCGTGGGTTGACAGAAATATTTTCCCCAAAACCTTGTCAATTGAATGTTAACTGCAAAGTAGGCTTACCTGGCAGAAGTATATCATGAGTAAATATATCATTTTTGTATCTATTATTTGCAAACTTTGCCATGAAATGAACAGAAGCAGTATGGAACCATCGCTAGGCAGGCACATTCCTCACTCGCTAGATGAGCAAATAAAGGGGAATTGCACTCAAAACTAAGGGAATTGCACTCAAAAATCTATTTGTTTGTTTTCTTCCAGACCTTCTGATGTAATTTAAGCATTGACATGGACTCAGAACATCCAATTTCGTTGTTTTCTTGGCGAACAATTGGAATTTTGAAAAACTACAAAAATCGAGAACCATGAAAAATTAAACTGAGAAAATGTAACATGGGAAAATATAAAACAGAATTTTGGAAACGAATCACAGATCTTTTTGGGGCCCCCTTTAAGTTTATTAACCATTATTTGACCAGGTCTATTGACCACCACCAGTGGTGTAAAGTACTTAAGTAAAAATACTTTAAAGTAGATCTACTACTTAAGTCGTTTTTTGGGTATCTTTCCTTTACTATTTATATTTTTGACAACTTATAATTTTACTTCACTACATTCGTAAAAATGGTGTACTTCTTACTCCATACATTTGACCTGACACCCAAAAGTACTCGCTACATTTTGAATGATTCGCAGGCCAGGATAATGGTCTAATTCACAGACTTATCAAGAGAACATCCCTGGTCATCCCTACTGCCTCTGATCTGTTGGAGCATGCCCCTGGCTATAATTCACAGACTTATCAAGAGAACATCCCTGGTCATCCCTACTGCCTCTGACCTGTTGGAGCATGCCCCTGGCTATAATTCACAGACTTATCAAGAGAACATCCCTGGTCATCCCTACTGCCTCTGATCTGTTGGAGCATGCCCCTGGCTATAATTCACAGACTTATCAAGAGAACATCCCTGGTCATCCCTACTGCCTCTGACCTGTTGGAGCATGCCCCTGGCTATAATTCACAGACTTATCAAGAGAACATCCCTGGTCATCCCTACTGCCTCTGACCTGTTGGAGCATGCCCCTGGCTATAATTCACAGACTTATCAAGAGAACATCCCTGGTCATCCCTACTGCCTCTGATCTGTTGGAGCATGCCCCTGGCTATAATTCACAGACTTATCAAGAGAACATCCCTGGTCATCCCTACTGCCTCTGACCTGTTGGAGCATGCCCCTGGCTATAATTCACAGACTTATCAAGAGAACATCCCTGGTCATCCCTACTGCCTCTGATCTGTTGGAGCATGCCCCTGGCTATAATTCACAGACTTATCAAGAGAACATCCCTGGTCATCCCTACTGCCTCTGATCTGTTGGAGCATGCCCCTGGCTATAATTCACAGACTTATCAAGAGAACATCCCTGGTCATCCCTACTGCCTCTGACCTGTTGGAGCATGCCCCTGGCTATAATTCACAGACTTATCAAGAGAACATCCCTGGTCATCCCTACTGCCTCTGATCTGTTGGAGCATGCCCCTGGCTATCCTTCAAAAAAAAGAAAAAAAAGAAAATGGTGCCGTATGGTTTGCTTGATTTCTACTTTTACTTTTGATACTTAAGTATATTTTAGCAATTACATTTACTTTGATACTGAAGTACATTTAAAAAGAATACTTTTAGACTTTTTACTTTTACTACTTTTACTTTTAGACTTTTACTTTTACTTGATTCATTTTCTATTAAAGTATCTTTACTTTTACTCAAGTATGACAATTGGGTACTTTTTCCACCACTGTGCACTACTTTCTCTTGTACACAAAGGACCCGTGGAAGAGTTGCAGGGAAGAGTTGCAAGGGAGAGGAGAAGAGAAGAATGTGGCGATTTAAAAGCTAGAAAGAAATCTGTAGCTCATGACACGTTTCATTTTTTTAAAGTGGCTCTCATGTTAGAAAAGGTTGGAGACCACTGGGCGAGACAATGGAGTTAAACTGTTGGTGATTGAGAGTGTAACTCCTAAATCTAATCTAAAGCCCTACTCATAACTTTGGTCGTAAGATTGAAGTACAATAAGCCAAAGCAGCGTAGTGTGTTACCTTGCAGGCGCATGGTCTGCTGTTGGAGTTCACTGTTCCTCTGCTATCACACTTTGAGTTTGCTGAAGGAGGGAGGGAGTGGAGAAAGGGGGAGAGAGAGGGAGGGAGTAGAGATGAATCAGTACCTGGGAGTGCTCCACCAACTCCAACCCCTCCACATACCAGGGTGATGATGACACCCCCCTCAGCAGGTATGACTGATATTAATAATTACACTGGGTCAAGACAGAGGCTCTTAAAGGTAAAGTAGGAAATAAAGCATGGCATGCACTAGAGCTAAAAACAGTCATATACTGTACACATGGCTCTGGGTAACACAATACAAATAAAGCATTTTCCTGGCACTTTCAAGCCTAAAAACAATGTCCATCCCAATACTGATGTAAAACAGAACACTCACTGTTTGGAAAACATTTGCCATTAGGCTGTAGTGGGTTACCCTGGTACCCAGGTGCACACCTATGAAGAAAGAAATACCCACAAACATCTTAATCTTCTATAACTATCCTTTATAACTAACTATTCCATATACAGTATAGCTGGCATTGATTTAAAGACCATGCAGACGTAAAGGGGTGTGATGTCATTTGTGATGTCACTTCCTTACTTTTCACAGCGGCGTCCTGTGTAGCCTGGTTTGCAGGCGTCGCACGTGGCCTGGGAGTCATGGTCCAGGAAGCAGGTGTCGGAGAACCTGGGAGACACAAACAAATCACAGGAGTAGACTGTTAGCTACATTAATATGTACATTAGCTGCCGGTTAATGCGTAGCAACATAGGTCACAAGGTGACAACACCAGCAATGAATGAATAAGCCCAGTGTTCTTTTGGAAAGTCCACTGAATCCGCACAACAGGGACGTCAACCTGCTCTTTCCATCCATGTCTGTCACTCAGGGTGTGTGTGTGTGTGTGTGTGTGTGTGTGTGTGTGTGTGTGTGTGTGTGTGTGGTGACCCCTCACCGGCGGGACGTCTCGGTGTATGGGCAGGGACAGGGCTTGCAGTCATCGGGGCGACCTCGTCTGGGGTCACCGAAGTAGCCTGGTCTGCACTTGTCACACTGAGGACCTTCAGTGTTGTGCTGGCAGCTCTGAGGAAGGGAGAGGAACGTAGTTCAGTTACTACCTCTATATAATGGACACTTGTCCATACATTACTTTCAGAGCGGCTGAATTGACCAATTCTGCATGTTTTTCTGCTGCTCATAAAGAAAAAGGAGATTTGTCTTAAGAGTGTTGTTCGATAAGGGTGTGTTATGATCACTTTATTGTTCCCTGGCAGTTACTGTTGTGGACAGCTCTGTGTCATTGTCTGGAGATTCGCTGCTATGATTGGATAGAGCGCATCAGCACAGCTGCTTTTCCGTGCATGACAATTCTTCCTATTCGTTACCATCCAGTGGTTAGTGGGAATGTTGGCATGATTGTAATCCAAACCCAACCTGTCATGTAAGTCGTGAGGACCTCATTTACACAAATCTCACAACTAAGTTTAGTAAAATATTTACAAAAAAATATCCTACTTTCATTGTTTTTTACCACACATTTTTAAATAATTTTTGTACACATTCTCAACACTTAGAACAGATTTGTTTACAGCTAAAATACATTGAGGCTAATACAACTTTATAATAGTATAATAATAACATTATGTTGTAAGGAGTTCTCACCAGACAGTGTCCACTGATAGGGTCACAGGCGCTGGCGTGTCCATTACAGTTACATCCAGCACAGGATCCCAGGAAGTTCCCCCCAGACACACGCTCAAAGCCAGTGGAGCACTGTTCACAGGACAGTCCTGAGTAGCCAGGGGGACACCTGGGTGAGACAGACACACACCATAAAAGCCATTACAACTGAAACTCTCTTACATTTCAAACACAGTACAATGCAATGCAACTTTATTTACAATATATCTACAGCTGCAGGGACAAAAAATGTATGTCACAAAAACCGGTACCACGGTTGAAGAAATGTTCTTAGTGCCTGCAACTCTATGGGGCGATAACAAACTACATCCAATCCAAATCCCAACCTCAGCTGAAATCAATCTATGGGATCTCACCTGCACTCCTCCACATCCTTGGCGTTGCCCTGGATGTTGTACTCCACGGTGGTGGTGTCCATGACGATTTCGCTGAGCGCCACGCTCACCATGTGGTTGTCATAGACGGTGCGGATGCTGATAGTCTCCAGGCTCGCCAGGGTCATCATCAGGTCCTCACGGGACACCTGGCGTCCCGACGAGTGCTGCCAGTTCTCCTACAACAACACATTCCGACCATGTAAGGTCAGACACTCAACCTATGCATGTTAGTCCTAGACAAGTACCCTTTAGCCACTGATCATATACTTTACAGTAAAGGCCTAGATGGCTTCATCTTTACAACTGATCATATACAAAATGCCCAGACTAGTACATCTCAGCCACTGACCCCATATAGGCTGTGTAAGACCTACAAAAGGGTTCCAAAAGGGTTCTTCGGCTATCCCCACTTTTTGGTTCCAGGTAGAAACTTTTTGGGTTCCACGTAGAATCCCCTTTAAAACATCTTAGGGATAGGGGGCAGTATTTTCACGTCCGGGTGAAAAGCATGCCCAAAGTAAACGCCGTGCTACTCAGGCCCAGAAGCTAGGATATGCGTATAACTGGTAGATTTGGATAGAAAACACTCTAAAGTTTCTAAAACTGTTAAACTAATGTCTGTGCGTATAACAGAACTGATTTGGCAGGTGAAACGCCGAGGACAAACCATCCAGGGGGGGGGTTCCTATGGCTTCCACTAGATGTCAACAGTCTTTAGAAATTGTTCAATGTTTGTCTTTTGAGAAATGAAGTAGTATGGCTGTTCTTTGTAAGTGTCACTCCAGGTGGACGCTACTGTTTGGTGCGTGTGAACTGGAACGCACTTCACGTTGTTTTTATCCGGTATTGGAAACAGTTTATCCCGTCTTAAATTTTATCGACTATTTATGTTTTAGGATACCTGAGGTTGGATTAGGAACGTTGTTTTAAATGTTTGGACCAAGTTTACAGGTAACTTATTAGATACTTTGTAATCATGTTGGGCGAGTTGGAACCGGTGTATTTCTGAATCAAACGCGTGAACTAAATGGAAATGTTGGGGATATAAAGAAGATATTTATTGAACAAAACGACCATTCATTGTGTCAATGAGACATTTGGGATTGTAAAAAGAAGAAGATCTTCAAAGGTAAAGCATTTATTATATCGTTATTTCTGACTTTTGTGTCGCCACCTGCCTGGTTGAAAATCATTTTCATGTGTTTGTATGCGGGGAGCTGTCCTCAGATAATCGCATGGTCTGCTTTCACCGTAAAGCCTTTTTGAAATCTGACACTGCGGCTGGATTAACAAGAAGTTAAGCTTTATTTTGATGAATCTTGAATATTGATATTTCTGTAGTTTGAATTTGGCGCTCTGCAATTTGACTGGATGTTGTCAAATCAATCCCGCTAAAGGGATTGGTGCGCGAAGTAATCACTAACAGGTTAAATAGGTTTTTCAAGGGTTCTCCTTTGGGGACAGCTGAAGAACCCTTTAAGGTTCTAGATAGCACGTTTTTTTCAAAGAGTGTAGAGACGGGTGTATTGTTTTACTAAAAATGAAGAAGAGGGCCAGGAAGGAAACAAAGTGAGGTAGATATGTTGTTTGTAGTTGAAAGATGGACTGAGACCCACCTCAGTGAATTTGATCTCCTTCTTGTTGACCACCCTGGAGGGGGTGGGGTTGCCCCTGCGGTAGACCAGTCTCTGACCATTCCCGGTCAGAATCACATCTGGTTTCTCCTCAGGCTCAGTCTCCCCGCGGGCCAGAGTGTAACGCACCTTGTACTTCAGTGAGCCTCCATAGGAGTCAATCTAAATATACATACAGTCTCTGTATTAACAACACTGTTATATACTGTAACTCTGAAGAATCTCTGACTTAGGCAGTGAGGCTGAAACTGATTATGGTCAAAAGCAGTGTGGAGTAGCTTCTTTCCTTTGAATATGACTTCAACATCCCTTTCTGATGCAACACTCAAAGGTGCAAGTCAATTTCATTTAGAATTCATATAACTTCAAATAGGAGTTATCTTGCTAGTATAAGCTGATTTCAACATGGTGTCACATTGAGCAATTGGAGAAACGGAGAGCAGGAGAGATGCTGCACCTTGTTGCCCAGAAACTGGCGGGGAAGCGTCCAATAAGAGTCCAGGATGAGGAAGCGTCGTGATAGGTCGACCAGCTGGAACTCCTCCTCCTCAGGGTTTATGAGGAGCTGAGTGGAGGAGAGAGGAGGGGTGCCTGGTCTAGAGGGGTACGTCACGTTCACTCCTAGAGATAGGGAAGAAGGCAGGGTGTTATGGAGGGAGATAAAGAGAGAGACATATGAAGTAAGAGAGAGTTTTATCATATCAGTAGGCACATTCATAATATGCATGCATCAAAAAAAAAAAAAACTTTAAAAGTTCAATCGTTCAATCGTTGGTGTGGCAGGTAGCCTAGCGGTTAGAGTGTTGGACTAGTAAACGAAAGGTTGCAAGATCGTATCCCTGAGCTGACAAGGTGAAAATCTGTTCTTCTGCCCCTGAAGAAGGCAGTTAACCCACTGTTCCTAGGCTATCATTGAAAACAAGAATTTGTTCTTAACTGACTTGCCTAGTTAGATAAAGGTACATATTTTTTACAGATGTCTTGACTTTTTCACAAAATATTTAGGAACGTAAAATTCCATCAACTTTGTCATGTGTATTTATTTCATACAGGCATTTGTATTTAGTGCGGTCCAGGTACCTTTGAAGTCGTCCTCGTCAGTGAAGCGCAGGTTGATCTGGTTGCGGTAGCGGCCGGTGGTTCCACAGTTCTTGGTGATGCCGAAGCAGAAGCAGGAGATACAACGTCCCTCCACACTGAAGTGACCGTCTGGACAGTTTCCTGGTGACGATGACAGAGAGGATGACAAAACTGGACGAAAGGACAGCACGGCGCAAATAGGCAACATAGAAGAGACAGACATATAACAGGCAAAAAGGTGCAGACAGACATGAACCATTTTAGGAAATTCATATTTTCACACAGACGTTATATTCTTATACAAAATAATGTAACGAAATAGCCTTTAAAAATGATCTAGCTGATCCCAGAGGAGAGTAGTATACAAACAGTGTACCTGATTTCCACTTTAGGGCCAACCTGAATCTTACCATACTTTCTAGCATGGTTACAGCAGATATGGTGGAACCATGCATAACCAGGCCAGCTCAGTCCAGTTCGGCTTGTTTTGGCCTTATATGGGGAATCAGCCTATCCAGTACATACCTGGTTTCTGTGTGAGGCTGAGCACCCCGTCAGGGATACCAAACACAAGGCCTTTGGCGTTGATGGCCTCACAGGTGTACGCCCCCTGGTCCGCCTCCTTTACGTCACGGATGGTCAGGGTGCCACCCCCATTCTCACTGGTCATTGAGATCCTGAGAAGGCAGATACATTTAAAACTTGTAGTGTATTTGAGGTTTAAGAAGGCTTCTGCTGAAGTTTATAATATCCCCTTTGAAATTTCCCCTTATGAAATATGTATCAACTCTTACAAAAATGTCCATGAATTACAATCCACATAATAATTCACATTTCCTGTTGCTGCAGGATAATTTTCCTGCTGTAGCAAACTGGCTCAAATTAAAATCCTACATGTGTATACATTGCATACATTACATTAATGCTTCAATCAAATAAAATACAGAAGCCTGTGGTCGACTCTTCTGCAGCCAAATAGTGATGATTCACTTTTCACAGTTAACACGAGTGTCTAAAGGGCTTTCAGAGGACAAAGAATATTCTGACTCTAAATATATTTTCTGAACAGACACATTGCTATATGAACCGCCATACTCTCCTCAACTTTAAGCTTTCAGTATGGTATGTTTTAATAGTGATTGAAATAGTTAAACATGCACTATGCAGAAATCTCTCCGCCGTTTCCTGCTTGCTAAAACTCTAATAATTCACCTAATTTCAGTTTATGTAACAAAACAAAGCAACTATAGTGTAGAGAATCATTGTACCATCTAAACCACTGTGAAATATATTTTCCTTAACCAAAAATACTATATTTTCAGCTGTTTGAAGCAGGTGTACAAAACCAAAAGTAAAGCAAAACTTCAGAACGGGAAGCATCAATATAGCGCAAATAGAACAGATCTACCGCGGCTCAGACTTGCTTGCAATGACAGATCTATAACACACATTTCTATGTGAATTTGGACGCACCGACATCAAAAAGTTACATATTGCAGCTTTAACTCTCTGATAGGAATATTACTCTGACGGATTCTATATAACTTTACTGTATAACACAAACAGCCAATCAATGAATGCACAGTAAACTGAGTTATCTGTTATTGCACATTGCGAAAATCATTTTCCACTTAGAGATCATTAACGCAAAGCCACAAAGCAATAATTGAATAACTCAATAATTAATGACAGACTGGCCTGTAGATCGGATATATACTGTATATATATATATATATATATATATATATATATAAATATATATATATATATATATATATAAACAGCAATGAATGAAATGCTGCATTTTGTGGGCTGACAAGATTGGATAGCGGACAAATCCTCACTCATTTCAAAATCTTCACGGTCTGTTTCCAATCAATTATACGGAAGACTAATTTTACACAATTCCCTAAATTAAACCCAGCATTTCTTTCCAGAGCTATCACTGCAAATTTCAACACTCTTGTCCATAATGGCACCAGACAGACAGAGTTTGAAGAGAAGTCACATGTATCATGCAACAGATGGGTTTAGAACTCCACATTAAATGTTTATTTGATGCATATTAACTTATCGAATGTTTGCCAACACACACACAGAGACATTTTCAAATGCAACTTAACATTTCATGTATTCAGGCTGGAGCCATTGGCTTAAATGCCTCACTACGTTTATGATAAGAGGTGTTATGGGCTGAACCAGAGAAGGAGGAGGACTGTACCAACTCACCTGCCACTGACAGGGATATGGCCCCAGTTGAGCCTCCAGGTGATGATGGGGGTAGGAACACCCACCGCCACACAGTTAAAGGTCACCGTCTCCCCCCGCACTGCCTGAATGGACTCCTCTGGGGGACTGGTCACCGTTGGAGGAGCTTAAAGGCAAAGTTACGAGAAAACAAAGATGAGCATCTATAAAGCCAAGTATGCAGGCACTGTGGGATGCATGATGGCACACACACATTCAAAAACAAATCCCAACTACCCAACTTCAATGTAAAAGGGCAGTGGTTTATTTGGCTACTCAGTCTCTTTAGTGAGAAACAAAAATTATGGAAAGTCAAAAAAGAAACTATTTTCCATGGATGCACATCCCAAAAGCTCCAGTCACCACAGTGTGAATGGAACCTGAGTCACTGCACTGGTTATGGTACAAAGGATGACTATACAAGACAGACACACAGAGGCTTACACAGAAAGGGGGGAAGTTGGGGGTCAGATGGGGTTTTGAGAGAGAGAGAACGTGAGAGAGAGAGGAGGTAGAGAGTGAGAATAGTGTATGGGTGAGAAAGAGAAAGAGAGACATACTATACATGATGTGTGAGAGAGAGACAAAGAGAGAAAGAGAGAGAGATAAAGAGAGAAAGAGAGAGAGTGATAAAGATTGAGAGAGAGAAAGAGAGAAATAAAGAGATAGAGACCAAGATAGATAGATAGAGAGAGAGAGAGAGAGAATAGAGAGATAAAGAGACAGAGAGAGAGAGAGAGAGAGAGAGAGAGAGAAAGAAAGAAAGAGAGAGAGGAGAGATAAAGAGACAGAGAGAGAGAGAGAAAGAAAGAAAGAAAGAGAGAGAACAGAGAGAACAGAGAGACACAGACAGATAAGGACTGGGACTTACTGCAGCCATACTCATCAGAGCGGTCTGAACAGTCTGGCTCTTCATCACACTGATAGCTGGATGGGATGCAGGTGCGGTCACTGAGGCACACAAACTGCTCTGGAGCACACGTGTCACCTGGACCTCTGGTGGCTGGAGAACCAGAAGAGATGGAAGATCACTTTGTCATTAATCATTTTAGCATTTCTTTCCACAGAGATCAAAAGGAGTTTGAAAAAGATGTGAATCATTCTGAAATGAACTGGTTTTGCTTCAGACCAACCAACAGGAGTGCTGACTTACGGCAGTCTGTCTCATCTGAGTTGTCCTCGCAGTCGTTGTCTCCATCGCAGCGCCACAGCTTGAGAGCACAGCGGCCGTTCTTACATTTGAACTCATTTGGTTCACAGGGAGAGGGAGTGCCTGGAGACAGACAGAGCCAGGATCAGTGGAGTACTTCAATCAGACACCTTGATCAGGTGTGTTTGCATTAAGCAGATGCAAAACGTTGTGTCTGATCGTGATTGTGTTTATGTGTGTATATCTGGGTTTATGTTAGGAAATGTGGCGCCTTTCATTCATGGCAATATTTAAAAATACAATCATGGAAAAACTGTTTGGAAAGCGAAATGGTCATTGCTGTAAATAGAAGACAATGAAAAGTCTCCAACCTGACTTTTAACTATCAAAATAACATTGGCCATATCCCCGGTGATGGTTAGTGTGCATATTCACTGTCTTTATCATTGGGTCAGTGCCACATTTGTTTGTTTTTGGACAATCATCTCCTCCTGCAGGTTAGACGGACGTCATGTTGTATTTGTGTTTCCCCTTTTCGTAGGCCCAGAGTCGGCTACCTTGTCATTTATGTCGGATTAAAAAAAAATATATGCTAATGTCTCCAGTCATATAAAACGGAGTAGAATTACATGAAATGTGTTTATAAAAGGCCAACATTTTCTGTTATACAGCCTGCATGCTCTACGCCACTACGCACTCCATTCAACAGTGTGAACACTTTTTTTAACTTAATATAATACATCAATAAAATCAATTTAGCCTCAAATAGATAATGAAACATGTTCCATTTGGTTTAAACAATGCAAAAACAAAGTGTTGGAGAAGAAAGTAAAAGGGCCATATGTGCTTTGTAAGAAAGCTAATGTTTAAGTTCCTTGCTCAGAACATGAGAACATATGAAAGCTGGTGGTTTCTTTTAACATGAGACTTCAATATTCCCAGGTAAGAAGTTTTAGGTTGTAGTTATTATAGGAATTATAGGACTATTTCTCTCTCTACCATTTGTATTTCATTAACCTTTGACTATTGGATGTTCTTACAGGCACTTTAGTATTGCCAGTGTAACAGTATAGCTTCCGTCCCTCTCCTCACTCCTCCCTGGGCTCGAACCAGGAACACAACGACAACAGCCACCCTCGAAGCAGCGTTACCCATGCAGAGCAAGGGGAACAACCACTCCAAGTCTCAGAGCGAGTGACGTTTGAAACGCTATTAGTGTGCACCCCGTTAACTAGCTAGCCATTTCACTTCGGTTACACCAGCCTCATCTCGGGAGTTGATAGGCTTGAAGTCATAAACAGCTCAATGCTTGATGCACAACGAAGAGCTGCTGGCAAAACGCACGAAAGTGCTGTTTGAATTAATGTTTACGAGCCTGCTTCTGCCTACCACCGCTCAGACAGATACTTGTATGCTTGTATGCTCAGTCAGATTATATGCAATGCAGGACACGCTAGATAAACTAGTAACTAGTGATTATGATTGATTGAATATTTTTTATAAGATAAGTTTAATGCGAGCTAGCAACTTACCTTGGCTTACTGCAGTCGCGTAACAGACAGTGTCCTTGTGGAGTGCAACGAGTGTAACGGCGTTCTTCGTTTGTCGAAAGAGAGTCAGACCGAAATGCAGCGTGTTGGTTACTCATGTTTTTTAATGAATGAATCGTGGTACATGAAATAACTGATATAAATAAATAACAACAAAACGGAACGTGAAACCTAATTGCAGCCTATCTTGTGAAACTACACAGAGACAGGAACAATCACCCACGAAATACACAGTGAAACCCAGGCTACCTAAATACGGTTCCCCATCAGAGACAACAAGAATCACCTGACTCTGATTGAGAACCGCCTCAGGCAGCCAAACCTAAACTAAACACACCCCTAATCAACCACAATCCCAATGCCTACAAAAACCCCAATACAACAACACAATAACATAAACCCATGTTTAATTATCTAAAACACAAAATACTAAGACCAAGGCGTGACAGAACCCCCCCCCCCCCTAAGGTGCGGACTCCCGGACGCACCTCAAAACCATAGGGAGGGTCCGGGTGGGCGTCTGTCCATGGTGGCGGTTCCGGCATGGGACGTGGACCCCACTCCATTAATGTCATAGTTCCTCCCCTACGCGTCCTGGGATAATCCACCCTCGCCGCCGACCATGGCCTAGTAGTCCTCACCCAGAACCCCACTGGACTGAGGGGCAGCTCGGGACAGAAGGGCAGCTTGGGACAGAGGGGCAGCTCGGGACAGAGGGGCAGCTTGGGACAGAGGGGCAGCTCGGAACAGAGGGGCAGCTCGGGACAGAGGGGCAGCTTGGAACAGAGGAAGCCCAACACTGAGAGGAAGCCCAGCACTGAAAGGAAGCCCAGCACTGAGAGGAAACCCAGCCAGGCAGTTGAATCTGGCAGATCCTGGCTGGCTGGCAGTTCTGGCAGATCCTGGCTGACTGGCGGATCTGGAAGAGTCTGGAAGAGTCTGACTAGCAGATCTGAAAGAGTCTGGTTGACTAGCAGATCTGGAAGAGTCTGGTTGACTGGCAGATCTGGAAGAGTCTGGTCGACTGGCAGATCTGGAAGAGTCTGACTGACTGGCAGATCTGGAAGAGTCTGGCTGACTGGCAGATCTGGAAGAGTCTGGCTGACTGGCAGATCTGGAAGAGTCTGGCTGACTGGCAGATCTGGAAGAGTCTGGCTGACTGGCAGATCTGGAAGAGTCTGGCTGACTGGCAGATCTGGAAGAGTCTGGTTGACTGGCAGATCTGGAAGCTCCTTGCAGACTGGCAGCTCCATGCAGACTGGCAGCTCCTTGCAGACTGGCAGCCCTATACAGACTGACAGCTCTAGCTGCTCCCTGCAGACTAGCAGCTCTAGCTGCTCCATGCAGACTGGCAGCTCTAGCTGCTCCATGCAGACTGGCAGCTCTAGCTGCTCCATGCAGACTGGCAGCTCTGGCTGCTCCATGCAGACTGGCAGCTCTAGCTGCTCCATGCAGACTGGCAGCTCAGGCTGCTCCGAACAGGCAGGAGGCTCCGGCAGCGCTGTAGAGGAGGAAGGCTCTAGAAGCGCTGAACAGGCGGGAGACTCCGGTAGCGCAGGAGAGGAGAAAGGCTCTGATAGCGCTGAACAGGCGGGAGACTCCGACAGCGCAGGAGAGAAGAAAGGCTCCGACAGCGCAGGAGAGGCGAGGCGCACTGTAGGCCTGACGCGTGGTGCTGGCACTGGTGGTATTGGGCCGAGGACACGCACAGGAAGCCTGGTGCGGGACTGCTACCGGAGGGCTGGGGTGTGGAGTTGGTACTGGATAGACCGGACCGTGCAGGCGCACTGGAGCTCTGGAGCACCGAGCCTGCCCAACCTTACCCGGTTGAATACTCTCGGTCGCCCTGCCAGTGCGGCGAGGTGGAATAGCCCGCACTGGGCTATGTAGGCGAACCGGAGACACCGAGCGCAAGGCTGGTGCCATGTAAGCCGGCCCAAGGAGACGCACTGGGGACCAGATGCGTAGAGCCGGCTTCATGGCATTTGGCTCGACGCTCATGGCATTTGGCTCGACGCTCAATCTAGCCCGGCCGATACGCGGAGCTGAAATATATCGCACCGGGCTATGCACCCGCACTGGGGACACCGTGCGCACCACTGCATAACACGGTGCCTGCCCGGTCTCTCTAGCCCCCCGGTAAGCACAGGGAGTTTGCGCAGGTCTCCTACCTGGTGTAGCCAAATTTTTGGGGCTGATTCCCGGGCTTCCATCCACGTCGCCGTGCTGCCTCCTCATACCTGCGCCTCTCCGCTTTAGCCGCCTCTAGTTCCTCCTTGGGGCGGCGATATTCACCAGGCTGAGCCCAGGGTCCTTTTCCGTCCAGTTCTTCCTCCCATGTCCAATTCTCCAAGTGGTGCAGCCTCTCCCACTGAAGCTGCTTCTGTTGCCTCTCCTGTGGCTCCTGCCTGTTAACACGCTGCTCGGTCCGTGTGTGGTGGGTGATTCTGTAACGGCGTTCTTCGTTTGTCGAAAGAGAGTCGGACCGAAATGCAGCATGTTGGTTACTCATGTTTTGTAATGAATGAATCGCGGTACATGAAATAACTGATATAAATAAATAACAACAAAACGGAACGTGAAACCTAATTCCAGCCTATCTGGTGAAACTACACAGAGACAGGAACAATCACCCACGAAATACACAGTGAAACCCAAGCTACCTAAATACGGTTCCCCATCAGAGACAACAAGAATCACCTGACTCTAATTGAGAACCGCCTCAGGCAGCCAAACCTAAACTTAACACACCCCTAATCAACCACAATCCCAATGCCTACAAAAACCCCAATACAACAACACAATAACATAAACCCATGTCACACCCTGGCCTGACCAACTAATTATCTAAAACACAAAATACTAAGACCAAGGCGTGACAACGAGAGGCAGGTTGTTATAGCGTTGGACTAGTTAACTGTAAGGTTGCAGGATTGGATTCCCCGAGCTGACAGGGTGAAAATCTGTCTTTCTGCCCCTGAACGAGGCAGTTAACCCACCGTTCCTAGGCCGTCATTGAAAGTAAGAATGTTTTCATAACTGACTTGCCTAGTTAAATAAAGATTAAATAAAGGTGTAAAAAATAAAATAATTAAACGGCCAAATCGGTGTCCAAAAATACCGATTTCCGATTGTTATGAAAACTTTAAATAAATACGCCATTCCGATTAATCGGTCGACCTCTATTCCATAAGCCTGCAAATGCCAGGATGCATGGAATACTTTATCATAAAGGGGCATTTTTATGGTGAAAATTTGCTTCCCCAAACTTGAAACCCAGGCGCCGCCTATGTTAGAATAACTGTCAGCATTTACTTGTCCTCAGCCAACAAGATTAGTAACAAACAGCAAAATCACTGGCCTATGCCAATCTACTAACCCCCATGGTAGAAAAGTTTACCTATTCTGTTGGTCAGATTGTCGTTCTTTGCGAGAAAGAAATAGATCCCAAATTCATACAACCAGTAGGCCTAGACTACATCCCCCCAAAAAATTTAAAACAATGAGGCTCATGCAACCGATCAGAAGTTTAGCTTCAAATGTTGATAAACGATTATTTCTTCCCATTACCAGCTCAGCAATGCGCACAAGACAGTAGGCTAAGCGTGAATGTTCGTTCCATAATGTATTTAGCGGACAACACCATTGTGAGGGGTTTCATATGACAGAGATGAAAATATCCATTTGAAATGTAGAAAAAAGGAAATCTAAAGATGCAACAACCAGCATGGGTTGTTAATATGACTAGGATTGTTCATTTTGGCTTCTGGACAATGAAAGAAAGTTGATTTGAAAACCAATAGAATATGAGAGAAAAAAGGCTACAGGTTTCAATGGCAGGGGCGGCAGGGTAGCCTAGTGGTTAGAGCGTTGGGCTAGTAACCGGAAGGTTGCGAGTTCAAGCCCCCGAGCTGACAAGGTACAAATCTGTCGTTTGGCCCCTGAACAGGCAGTTAATCCACTGTTCCCAGGCCGTCATTGAAAATAAGAAATTGTTCTTAACTGACTTGCCTGGTTAAATAAAGGTTAAAAAAAATATGGAAGTGTTTATAAAAGCCTTCTTGTTTCAATGGCCTATTGAAGTCTTTATAAAAGGCTACTTGTTTCAATGGCATGTTGAAGTCTTTATAAAAGACTACTTGTTTCAAAGGCCTATGGAAGTCTTTATGAAATAATTGTCTACAGGTTTGGTTAGATTTAGGCTAGGCTAGGTAAGACATGCCTCCAAATATGTAGTAAAACATTCAGGTTTCAAACAATTTAGTAGATGTTTTCAAAATGCATACTGTCTCCAGCTCAGTGTAAAGTGGTGTGTGACACGCTGAAGCCTATCTGGATGCCTTCAATTTACCAGTTGAGAAAAATAAAAAGTAGGCCTCGCTCTTTTAAATTGTGACCATGTTTTTTTATTTTTTATTTTATTTTACATGTGATTGCACAACATTAGAATTGTTGTGCAATGATTGAGCTTATTAAAGCACATGTTTCACTCCAGCAGCAACAAACGGCTGTTTGATGAGCTGTAGCAGCATCTCTCACAATAAATCGACAGCTATTTCAATCAATCAATAGGCTAAAATGCATTATTTTGCAATGTGATTTTTTTCTTCTCCTGGACAATTGACCGGCGGCAATTTTATTTATTGGCTTTTCATTTGTTTTATCGGACAAAAGCCGTCTATTACCGGCTAACAGAAACACTGGAGTGTGTATATACATGCGTGCCTGCGTGTATGTACTTTGAAGTATTAGTGGTTGCCAATAAGTGCTTACCGCATCTGAACTCATCACTGCCATCAGAGCAGTCTCTCTCTCCGTCACAGAGGTAGTCTCTGGGGACACACTCCCCATTCTGACAGGTGGCCTGGTCCACTTTGCAGGGCCCTGGGGGACCAGGGGGGCGTGGGGGCTTCTTGATGGGGATGGTGGTGGGAGGAGTGGGGGTAACTGCAACAGGACGGATCTTATCTGAAAACCAACAGATCTGTTAAAGACCGTTGATCCAGAGGCGAATCCTAACTTCCAGCTAACTTACATTGTCACTTTGTCATGCATAAATGCTAATAGAAGACTAATTGAAAATTCAACTTTAAGTGAACATTTGAGTTGGCTCTCTCGTGAGTTTACAAAGACATGTTCAATTAAATGCTTGAGTCAACCATCTAGTCACAGCACAGATCCAGATCCATTCCATACCATGCAACTCACCACAATCCAGCTCATCACTCATGTCATTGCAATCAGGTCTGTTGTCACACAGGTACTCCAGAGGGATGCACCCCCCATCACGACACGTGTGCTCATCCTTCATGCACGGCCGAAGGTCTGGGACCACTGAGAGACGGGTGGGTTCAAAGGTCAGACATGCACAACACAACGCTTCCTGTTCAAATCACGTCAAATACAAGCAACCTTCCTCGGTGGAGGCTGGTGTCACTTTAACTCGAAGGATGGGCTCATTGTCATGGCTGGAATGGAATACATGGAATGGTCAGAATGGAATTCCATAATTCCATTCCAGTTATTACTATGAGCCATCCTCCTTTCACCAGCCTCCAATGACCATCCTGGGTCACTGCGGGTCGTTCTGGGGCCTGGGGCTAACAGTCTAACAGCTACCGTACCGGAGGTGGGACATGGCCATAATGTAATGGAGATCCTTCCGAAGAAACTCTGAAGACTTTTTTTCCTTTGCAAATAGCAGTATCTGTAACGTAACTCATGCCATGCAGTTCTCTTGGGCAGTGCAAAACCAAAACGTTGTCAGACTTCTGCTTCAGGTGCACACATGCATAACATTCCTGCATGAACTCTTAACAGATTCTCAACGACCTAATTGTCATCCTGTTCATCATCACCATCCACAAATAGCTGCATTCTACACACACTACAGAACAGTCATGTCACTTCTACAGCAGTTCTAGCAGTCTCCGTGCAGCAGGCATTGTTCCAGACCTGGGTTAAAATACTATTTTGTTGCTATTCTATTGACTCCATTGCGCCAGGCAAGCTCAGTCAAACCCAGCTAAAGTATTTGAAATGATTTCCAATAGCATTGAACCCAGGTCGGCATGGTACAGTACAAACCTGGCACAGCCATGGGGTACACAGGTGGCAGAGCTAGAAACCAGAGAGACAAGTTCAGGACACTACCTATGATTACCTAGCCCTGCTTTTATTTCTTTCCATATTTGATTGGTTTATTGACAGAAATAGGTATGATTGAAGGGGAGATATATAGAGGGGAAAAAGTGAACACAAAAAATAGCTTTTTTCTAGCATGATGCCTTGGGCTGGCTAGTCTAGCTTCATTGAAAGATTGTAATAAGATATGATAAATAAAGACTACCATAGCTATGAGATCAGACCTATTTGTTCACTTACGACTTCCTAAAATGGATGCCGTAATTTAGACATCTTCCTAATCTGGATGCTGTATATTTGGCCATGTCAGCATCCTGGAAAGTCCTTACATTGCGGAGTATATACTTTCCCCTGTGGTCCTTACCTTCTCCCAGGCGTCTGAACTGGAAGCCCTGGACAGAGGTAATGTAGGAGGCGATGGCTCCCTCCTTCACCACCCCATAGAGCACGTTGCGGATCTGATTGTCATTGTTGTTGTAGTCAGAGCCCACGTCAAGCTCTACAAACACATCCACCCCATCCTGCCTCAGCATCTTCCTACACACAGGCCAGGACAGAACAGATGTTTTTTTAGAGAGGGACACGGTGACAATAACGGTACAGTGCTCCAGGTTTAAATAAATGTGGGTTGGGGCATATCATCCTTTTATCTAATGTAAGAACATTGATTAGTTACACTCAGCTTACAACAGTGTTTGGTGGACCAACCAGATGAGTATAAGCTGAAGCCTAAGCATTAGCATTAGCTCTGGGAGCAGTCTTCAGATCTCAGACAAGGTTACTCATCATGTGATCATGGTTCATTAAACCATCTTTGTTACACCCAGGCTAAAATAAGTCAAGTAAGTAAAAGTAAGACTGGTGGGGTTTCATCAACAGTAGCTGAAGATGAGCAGTCATCTCACTTGATGAGGACCACATTGACAGTCTGGATGCCTGGGATCTTGTTGTACTCCGACTCCAACTGTAGAAGGAGAAAAAATATACTTAGATGGGTACAAACCAGCAGAGGTGCATGTTTGGCAACATGTTTTAACAAACAGAACAACTTTCCTGACAAGTGCTCTCACATATAATGTAGAGTAGTATATGATACAAATCAAATCTAAGTTTATTTGTCGCGTGCACCGAATATAACAGGTGTAGTTGACCTTACAGTGAAATGCTTACTTACAGGCTCTAACCAATAGTGCAAAAAAGCTATTAGGTGAACAATAGAAAAGTAAAGAAATAAAACAACAGTAAAAAGACATGAGTATATTGACTCAAATTATCTACAGTATATGGCCTGATCCGCAATCAATAACGTTGTGTGGCAGACATGACGTGGCAGTGGAATGCAAGGTGTTAGAATCCTGCCCTGTCCTGTGTAAAGTTTACAGCCCTTGTGGAGAGGGAGGGTTAGGCGTACCGCTTAAAGTACACAGTATACAGTATGTTCTGGAATAAGCCTACCGCATACAGTCCTCAAATTCTAATCTGGGCCTCAAAGCCAGTTCCACTGCTTTTGTTGTTAATTCTTCCCCTATAAACAGGGACAGATTTAGACCTGGGACAACAGGTGGGTGCAATTAATGATCAGCTAGAACAGAAAAGCAGCAATAGTTCGGACCGCACAGGGTTAGATTTGAATACCCGTGGTATATAGTATATATGGTTCTGGAATAGACCTACTGTGTCCACCACCGCGTCAGAGATCTCCTGGAAAGACAGTGAGGAGATGTCTTCCATGTCAGGCCTGTACACAATGGAGTCTGTGAAGTTCACCAGAGCTCTGTAGTACGCTGGAACACAGAGGGAGACAATGGTTAGTTAGACACACAGGAACCACAGCATGAACATTTATACTCATTTTTCAGCAACATAATGTACACAAAGCGACATTTACATGGGACTATCCTTTGTTGGTGTTGCCTTATTCAAAATGAAATGAGAATCAAACTTGAATAATGTTTGGAACAAATGTCCCTCAGGGAGGCCTTTGGTTCAATGTTTGGAGAAAGAAATTCACTGTGGCTAAATTCAGAGCCATGTACAAATGATGGGGTCTATTTCCATATCTCAATTGTGGTCTGTACTAAAACTGACAACTGTACCACTTATAGAGGATGCTTGAACAACAGGAACAAGTTAGACGTACACATGCACACATACCGTACGCCCACACATATACACACCACAGGAGGTTGGTGGCACCTTAATTGGGGAGGACGGGCTCGTGGTAATGACTCGAGTGGAATGGTATCAAATACATCAAACATATGGTTTCCATGCTTGATGCCATTCCACGCTCCATTCCAGCCATTATTATGGGCCATCCTCCCCTCAGCAGCCTCCACTGATACACACACAAACACACCTTCTGTCTATAACGCACATGTGCACGTCAGACAGATGTCAACACTCGTCACACAAATACACACACATAGCCATAAGTGTGGACGATCTCACACAAGTACAATTACACTGTCAGCCAAGGTGGGTCACTCACTGCCTTGCTAGCTACACTTTTATTCACAGTGAAAAGGTGACATCACAGTTTGAGTTAGACACTGAAAAAGAGGGGAGCCCCTAGCCCCGCCCTAGCCCCGCCCCAGCCCTGAAAAATGCTCAAGTGAGTGATTCTGGAGGTGGGCCTGAACATTCCCTTTCCCTTCACAAAGTCAAGCACACCAGATGGGACAGAGAGGCTGGAGCATGGGCTCTACTGCCTATGGAGAACAGAGTTAGCGAAGATAACCTGACCTGGCTCTATGAATTAAGTAGGGCATGCTGGTCATAATATAGAGGTTGTACTATCCATAGTGGTGTTCTACGGTCGATTTATGCAGCTTTAAAAATGTCATGTTTCCGTAGACATACTGTAGGCTACTGTCACTGCTGTCTGCAAAGGCTAAGGAAGGTTAACCATTTTGCAACTTCGTATCCTTTTTGTCTTATTATTATTACATGATCTATAATAGGGTCTATTTTTATTGCATATCTATTTCCGTTCTAAGACATCTTCTCTCATACGACTCACAAATACACATCCTTTAAATAGCCCAGGCAGACCCCCTCTCAGGGTGCACCTATTCTCACTCCCCTACCAACCGTGTTGAGCTGGCCTGGGTCTGCCAGCTTTTGTTCTGCTCGATCTGGTATGGTCCCGGGTTGGGGGAAGGAAGTCAATATTTGTGTTCTTTCTTACAGTCAGTTGCTACTTGCCATGGCTATATTGACGAGTCATGTTTTATGTGGGCATACCGTGAGCTGGGGCCTCAACCAAACACACGGACATGCACACTTCCTCCCTCTCCCTTTCTCTCTGTGGAATCACTAATTACATATTTCTAGACAACGTGTTGCTGTTGACAATGACAGCGTGCATTCATTACGCTTTAGGAACCCTGCTGTTTGATTAAAAGTTGGATTAAGAGTGACACACGCACGCTCCTGCACACATACGCACGCACACACACACACGTGTACGCACACGCACACACAGAGGCTGCCCCATACATCCATTGTGTTGAGGCCCTGGGGTTCTGATAGTGATTGTGCCAGTGACAGGACAGGCTGGCTGTGTCATTATGTCTAGTGGTGAGAAGCTGCCTTCAAATTACAACAGAACATTGGCACAAGCTGGCCTGGTTCCTCCAAGACGCCTTCCACTTCTTGTGAGGAAAGGCCTTTATTTGTTGAAGAGTGAACTGAAAAGATTTGGTATAAAAACCCACACAATGGGCTGACTACTGTATGTAGTGTAGAAGCGCAGGCGTCAGCAGTGTGGCATGGACATGGTCGACTGTGTTGGCTGTTCCACAAAGTCAGTCAGCGGGCTAAAGGACATTGTACAGTTTGAAAACAGTACCAGAAGACATGCAACATCAAAATGGCTGATTAAAATGCCTCATTTTACCCGTTGCTAATCTAATCACTTCACTGTGCACTCGCTTGGCCCTGCAGCGAACAGACACACACACACACAGTAACAGACATTAGACCTGACTTCTCGGAGCTTGCCGCTCTGACGACACGTTACGGCCTGGCGAGCGCACTCAGTACCCATGATTCTTTGGTTACAGTGTAGGGCTGTGCCCTTAACGCTAACGAGGGCTCTCCCTCTCTCTGCATCCGTCTCTCTCTCTCTTTCTCTCTCTCTCTCTCTCTCTCTCTCTCTCTCTCTCTCCCTCTCTCTCTCTCCCTCTCTCTCTCTCCCACTCTCTCTCTCTCTCTCTCTCTCTCTCTCTCTCCTCTCTCTCTCTCTCCTCTCTCTCCCACTCTCTCTCTCTCTCTCTCTCTCTCCCTCTCTCTCTCTCTCTCCCTCTCTCTCTCTCTCTCTCTCCTCTCTCTCTCTCTCTCTCTCTCTCCTCCTCTCTCTCTCTCCGAGGAGCATTCTGCTGATCGCCACTCACTTTTTCCATCGGGGGAAATCCCCCCGTCAAGCACCACCAAGGATGAAGAAATCGCCTGCTGAGAGTGAGCGCGGGGGAGAAGAAAAAAAGGAGCCTGGAAAAATAGCATTCCAAACTTTTAATTCACAAACGTATTTAGCTATTAAAGCTGTTCAGTAGAACTGTGATGGCTTTGTAAGGCGGACCGGGCCCCCTCTGAACACACAGAAGCCTGTAGCAGGAGACAAAGAGCTGATTGAGCCATGCGCCCAGCCTGGCCTTTAAAGCCCAACCGCTTTCAGCCCGACCTTCAACCCCACTTCTTTCCTCCCTCCCCACCAGCACCAGCGCCTATGGCAGGGGAGAGGGGGAGAGGGGGAGAGAGAGAAAGAGGGGCAGAGAGAAAGAGAGAGAATGGGAGAGAGGGGAAGAGAGAGGGAGAGGGAGGAAGAGAGGGCGAAAAAGAGAGAAAGAGAGAAAGACAGAGTGAGCAAGACCACAAACCCACAAGAACAAGGTCCATGTCGTATTACACATCCCACCAGGGACCAGACGATATGAGACCCTCTATTTCTCGTCTCTCTCTCCAAGGGGTCTAGGAAGGCCAATGTGGGGTGGGGTGGGGCTGTGTGGGAAAGAGGGACTCTTTGTCAGCTTTGGCTTTTAGAGAGGAACCTCTGCTACTTAACCCTACTGCTGGTGGTCAGCCAAACAGCCCTGTTCTACAGAATAGACTGCTTCAAACTCATGAACTCATGGGAATGACTTGAATGACTTCTGGCCCAATATTACTGGAGCCTTTTTTGTGCTCTCTCTACAAAACACAATGTGAATGTCAAAAAACACTTCAGGGAAATGCCTGAACAGTTAACTAATATTGTCTGTTGGACTTACTGGCAGGAAGTGGACCTTTCACAAAGTAAGATGGCACCAGAAGAAAGCTAAAAAAGAGCTTCTGCATATCAGGACAACGATCACTCATCTCGGATTAGGTGAAGATTTTTTTCTTCAACAAGCAGGACGTACTTCAGACACCCGACAGACACCCGACAAGGCCAAAATCCCTGTCAAAGGCAAGAGAAAGAGACACAGGTATAGAGGACACAGGGCGGGGAGCCTCGTAGGGATCCGCCGACGGCGAGTGGGAATTCCTCCCTTTCCATCAATATTACTTGCCAACGTACAATCATTGGACAATAAATTAGACGAGGTACAATCACGAATATCCTACCAACGGGACATCAAAAACCGTAATATCTTATGTTTCACCGAATTGTGGCTGAATGACAACATGGAAAATATTCAGCTAGTGGGATATATGCTGCACCGTCTAGACAGAACAGCACAGGGGGTGGTCTGTGTATATTTGTAAACAACAGCTGGTGCATGAAGTCTCTAGATTGAAGTAGAGTATCTCATGATAAGCTGTAGACCACACTATTTGCCAAGAGAGTTTTCATAATTTTTTTGTGGTTGTTTATTTACCACCACAAAGACCGCACTGAGTCAGCTGGGCCTGCAAACTATTACGGACTACAAAGGGAAGCACAGCCGCGAGTTGCCCAGTGACACAAGCCTACCAGACGAGCTAAATCACTCCTGTGGTCACTTTGAAGCAAGCAACACTGAGGCATGCATGAGAGCATCAGCTGTTCCAGACGACTGTGTGATCACGCTCTCCATAGCCGACGTAAGTTAAACCTTTAAACAGGTCAACATTCACAAGGCCGCAGGGCCAGACGGATTACCAGGACGTGTGCTCCGGGCATGTGCTGACCAACTAGCAGGTGTCTTCACTGACATTTTCAATATGTCCCTGATTGAGTCTGTAATACCAACATGCTTCAAGCAGACCACAATAGTCCCTGTGCCCAAGAGCGCTAAGGTCACCTGACTACGGACATAGGACTCACGTCCGAATCCATGAAGTGCTTTGAAAGGCAGGTAATGGCCCACACTAACACCATTATCCCAGAAACCCTAGACCCACTCCAATTTGCATACCGCTCAAACAGATCCACATCTATTGCACTCCACACTGCCCTTTCCCACCTGGACAAAAGGAACACCAACGTGAGAATGCTATTTATTGACTACAGCTCAGCGTTCATTACCATAGTGCCCTGAAAGCTCATCACTACGCTTAGGATCCTGGAACTAAACACCTCCCTCTGCAACTGGATCCTGGACTTCCTGATGGGCCGTCCGCAGGTGGTGAGGGTAGGGAGCAACACATCTGCCATGCTGATCCTCAACAGAAAGTCCCCTCCTGTACTCCCTGTTCACCCACGACTGTATGGCCAGGCATGACTCCAACACCATCATTACGTTTGCAGATGACACAACAGTGGTAGGTCTGATCACCAACAATGACGAGACAGCCTATAGGGAGGAGGTCAGAGACCTGGTCGGGTGGTGCCAGAATAACAACCTATCCCACAATGTAATCAAGACAAAGGAGATGATTGTGGACTACAGGAAAAGGAGGACCGAGCACACCCCATTCTCATCAACGGAGGTGTAGTGGAGAAGGTTGAGAGCTTCAAGTTCCTTGTTGTCCACATCACCAACAAACTAGAATGGTCCAAACACACCAAGACAGTCGTTAACTTCTTCGATATAGGGGGCGCTCTTTTAATTTTTGGATAAAAAAAACGTTCCTGTTTTAAACAAGATATTTTGTCACGAAAAGATGCTCGACTATGCATATAATTGACAGCTTTGGAAAGAAAACACTCTGACGTTTCCAAAACTGCAAAGATATTGTCTGTGAGTGCCACAGAACTAATGCTACAGGCGAAACCAAGATTAAATTTCATACAGGAAATGCCCCAGATTTTGAATGCGCTGTGTTCCAATGTCTCCTTATATGGCTGTGAATGCGCCAGGAATGAGCCTACACTTTCTGTCGTTTCCCCAAGGTGTCTGCAGCATTGTGACATATTTGTAGGTATATCATTGAAAGATTGACCATAAGAGACTCCATTTACCAGGTGTCCACTTGGTGTCCTCCGTCGAAATCTCCAGCTGCGTCCACTTTTCCATTTGGTTCAGAGGAGAAAGGCAACTGCCACGAATGATTTATCATCGAATAGATATGTGAAAAACACCTTGAGGATTGATTCTAAACAACGTTTGCCATGTTTCTGTCGATATTATGGAGTTAATTTGGAAAAAAGTTTGGCGTTGTAATGACTGAATGTTCGGGGGGTTTTCTTAGTCAAACGTGATAAACAAAACGGAGCGATTTCTCCTACACAAATAATCTTTTTGGAAAAACTGAACATTTGCTATCGAACTGAGAGTCTCCTCATTGAAAACATCCGAAGTTAAATTATTTTATTTGAATGCTTTTCTTGTTTTTGTGAAAATGTTGCCTGCTGAATGCTATGCTTAATGCTATGCTAGCTATCAATACTCTTACACAAATGCTTGTGTAGCTATGGCTGAAAAGCATATTTTGAAAATCTGAGATGACAGTGTTGTTAACAAAAGGCTAAGCTTGTGAGCCAATATATTTATTTCATTTCATTTGCGATTTTCATGAATAGTTAACGTCGCGTTATGCTAATGAGATTGAGGCTATGATTACGCTCCCGGATACGGGATTGCTCGATGCTAGAGGTTAAGAGGGCACGACAAAACCTATTCCCCCTTAGAAGACTGAAAATATTTGGCATGGGTCCTCAGATCCTCAAAAGATTCTACAGCTGCAACATCAAGAGCATGGTTGCATCACTGCCTGGTACGGCGACTGCTCGGCCTCCGACCGCAAGGCACCACATAGGGCAGTGTGTACGGTACCAGAGTGCCAAGTCTAGGACCAAAAGGCTTCTCAACAGCTCTTACCCCCAAGCCATAAGATTCCTGAACAGGTAATCAAGTGGCTACTCAGACTATTTGCATTGTGTCCCGCCAACCCCTCTTTTACACTGCTGCTACTTTCTGTTTATCATCTATGCATAGTCACTTTAACTATACCTACTTGTACATATGACCTCAATTATCCCGACTAACCGGCGACTCTGCACATTTACTCTGTACCGGTACCACCTGTATATAGCCTCACTAATGTAATTTTCTTTACTTATCTATTGTTTACTTAATACCTATTTTTTACTTAAAAATTGCACTGTTGGTTAGGGCTTGTTGTATTTGGCGCACGTGATTTAATTTGCATCATTCAAATAAAAAAATGTTGGTCGCATACACATATTTTTCAGATGTTATTGCGGATGTAGAGAAATGCTTATGTTCCTAGCTCCAACACTGCAGTAATACTTAACAATACAAAACAATACATCCAAATCCCAAAAATGTAAGGAGAGGAATTAAGAAATGTAGAAATATTAGAATGAGCAATGTCAGAGTCCGGCTTTCCAGCTGTAGGTAATAATGCAAGAAACGTTCTGAGCAAATATGTTGGCTAGGAGCTAGGAACAGGGCTTCAATGTAATACTACTAGAAAGTGTGTGCCCTCAGGCCTGGAGGGAAGCAAAAGTCAGTCCACTACCCAAGAATAGTAAAGCTCCCTTTACTGGCCCAAAAAGCCGACCAATCAGCCTGTTACAAATCCTTAGTAAACTTTTGGAAAAAATGGTGTTTGACCAGATACAATGTTATTTTACAGTAATAAAATTGACAAAAGACTTTCAGTATACTTATAGGGAAGGACATTCAACAAGCTAAGCACTTGAAGAGAAATTGATGATACAAATATTGTGGGGGCTGTTTTGTTGGACTTCAGTGCAGCTTTTGACCATATTGATCATTGTCTGCTGCTAGAAAAAAACGTATATGTTATGGCTTTAAACCCCCTGCTACAGCATATTGTGGATAAAGAGCTACTTGTCTAACAGAACAAAGAGGGTGTTCTTTAATGGAAGCCTCTCCAACATAATCCAGGTAAAATCAGGAATTCCTCAGGGCAGCTGTCTAGGCCCCTTACTTTTTCAATCTTTACTAACAACATAACACTGGCTTTGAGTAAAGCTGTATGTAGGTGATGTATGCAGGTGATTCAACACTATACACGTCAGCTACTACAGCGATTAAAATTACTGCAACACTTAAAAAAGAGCTGCAGTTCGTTTCAGAATGGGTGGCAAAAGCATTGTATTTGGGACAAATCATTCACTAAACCCATAACCTCAACTAAATCTTGTAATGAATAATGTCGAAATTGAGCAAGTTGAGGTGACTAAACTGCTAGGAGTAACCCTAGATTGCAAACTGTCATGGTCAAAACATATTGATAAAACAGTAGCTAAGATGGGGAGAAGTCTGTCCATAATAAAGTGTTGCCTTGCCTTCTTAACTTTTTAGGGCTGCAGGGGCAGTATTGAGTAGCTTGGATGAAAAGGTGCCCATTGTAAATGGCTAGCTCCTCAGTTTCAGTTGCTAATATATGCATATTATTAGTAGTATTGGATAGAAAACACTCTGAAGTTTCGAAAACTGTTTGAATTATGTCTGTGAGTATAACAGAACTCTTATTGCAGGCAAAAACCTGAGAAATTCCACTTCCTGTTTGTATTTTTTCTGGGGGTGGCAGATTTTCAACCAAGCTCTCATTGAAATTACAGCGAGATATGGATGAGTTTCCACTTCCTACGCCTTCCACTAGATGTCAACGGTCAATAGAACTTTGTCTGATGACTCTAATGTGAATTGGGGTTGAATGAAACAGGAAATAGTCAACACTGGCACGAGTTGACCATGCTTTCACCATGCGCGTTCACAGGGGAAGGACCTGCGTTCCACTGGTCATCTGAAGTCATTCTAATTCTCTGGTTGGAATGTTATTCAAGATATATGTAAACAGCATTCTAAAGATTGATTCAGTACATCGTTTGACATGTTTCTACTGACTGTTACGGAACTTTTGGACATTCCGTAACATTATAGTGGACGCGCTTTGTGACTTTGGAATTGTTAACCAAACGCGCTAACCAAAGTAGCTAATTGGACATAAATAATGGACATTTAGTTCATCAAAGGTAAGGAAACATTTATCATGTATTTTTTGGTTTCTGTTGACTCCAACATGGCTGCTAATTTGGCTACTATTCTGAGCTCCTCAGATTATTGCATGGGTTGCTTTCTCCGTAAACTTTTTTTGAAATCTGACACAGTGGTTGTATTAAGGAGAGGTATATCTATAATTCCATGTGTATAACTTGTATTATCATCTACATTTATGATGAGTATTTCTGTTGAAACTATGTGTTTATGCAAAATCACTTGATGTTTTTGGAACTAGTGAATCCAATATGCCAACAGAATTCATGGTTAGTGATTAATTTGATCTCTATTTCTGCTTTTTGTGAATGCTATATTTCACTGGAAAATGGCTGTGCTTGTTGTTGGTTTGGTGGAGACCTAACATAATCGTTTATAGTGCTTTTGCTGAAAAGCATATTTGAAACCTGACACTTTGGTGGGATTAACAGCAAGATTAACTTTTAAATGATACAAGACATATGTATGTTTTAGGAATTGTAATTATGAGATTTCTGTGGTTTGAATTTGGCGCCCTCTATTTTCATTGGTAGTTGTCATATCGCTCCCGTTAGCTGGATTGCAGCCATAACAAGTTAACCTCTTGAAACTAGGGGACACTATTTTGATATTTGGAAAAATAATGTTCCCAAAGTAAACGGGCTATTTCTCAGGACCAGATGCTAGAGTATGCATATAATTGACAGCTTAGGATAGAAAACACGCTAAAGTTTCCCGAAACTGTAAAAATATTGTCTGTGAGTACAACAGAACTGATATTGCAGGCGAAAGCCTGAGAAAAATCCAATCAGGAAGTGTCTCTTATTTTGAAACCCCTGTGTTCCTATGCATTCCTTTTAACCATTGAAAGGGATATCAACCATATTCATTTTTTCTATGGCTTCCCTAATGTGTCTACAGCCACAAGACATAGTTTCAGGCTTTTATTTTGAAAAATGAGCGTGAATGACAACATTGCGTCAGTGGTCAGGTGGTGGCTCTCAAAGTGATTTGTGCGTAATAGACAAATGCGGCCATTGTTCCTCTCGCTCCTACTGAAAAGCCAATTGTCCCGGTTTATATTATCGAATAGATATTTGAAAAACACCTTGAGGATTGATTAGAAAAAACTTTGCCATGTTCCTGTCGATATTATGGGTCTAATTTGGAGGTTTTTTTCGCCATTGTCGTGACCTCAATTTCCGGTGGAATTCTCAACAAAACGTGGACAAGAAACGGAGGTATTTCGGCTATAAAAATAATCTTTATGGAACAAAAGGAACATTTGCTGTCTAACTGGGAGTCTCGTGAGTGAAAACATCCGAAGATCATCAAAGGTAAACAATTTAATTTGATTGCTTTTCTGATTTTCGTGACCAAGCTTCCTACTGCTAGCTGGACATAATGCTATGCTAGGCTATCGATAAACTAACACAAGCGCTTGTCTTGCTTTGGCTGTAAAGGATAATTTCAAAATCTGAGATGACAGGGTGATTAACAAAAGGCTAAGCGTGTTTCACTATATTTCACAAAAGATTTCATGAATATGAATATTTTCTAGTAATATTTTTTAACCGTTGCGCTATGCTAATTAGTGTAGTTGATGATCATTCTCCCGGATCCGGGATGGGTAGTTCTAGGTTAACAACATTATTAACAAGGCAGGTCCTACAGGCCATAGTTTTGTCGTACCTGGACTACTGTTCAGTCGTGTGGTCAGGTGCCACAAAGAGGGACTTAGGAAAATTATAATTGGCTCAGAACAGGGCAGCTGGCCCTTAAAAGTACACGGGGAGCTAACATTAATGATATGCATGTCAATCTATCATGGCTCAAAGTGGAAGAGAGAATGACTTTATCACTACTTGTTTTTGTAAGAAGCACATACACACGACAGAGCCTAAAGTTTCATTACATACAGTTGAAAAGAACTACTGAATATAAGAGCAGCGTCAACTCACCATCAGTATGACCAAGAATATGACTTTCCTGGATCGGATCCTGTGTTCTGCCTTTCACCCAGGACAATGGAATGGATCCCAGCCTGCGACCCAAAACAACGACGTCGTAAAAGAGGCAAACGAAGCGGTCTTCTAGTCAGGCTCCGGAGACGGGCACATCGCGCGCCACTTCCTAGCATACTACTCGCCAATGTCCAGTCTCTTGACAACAAGGTTGATGAAATCCGAGCAAGGTTAGCATTCCAGAGGGACATCAGGGACTGTAACGTTCTTTGCTTCACGGAAACATGGCTCACTCGAGAGACGCTATTGGAGTCGGTGCAGCCAGCTGGTTTCTCCACGCATCGCGCCGACAGAAACAAACATCTTTCTGGTAAGAAGAGGGGCGGGGGCGTATGCTTTATGGTTAACAAGACGTGGTGTGGTCACAACAACATACAGGAACTCAGGTCCTTCTGTTCACCTGATTTAGAATTCCTCACAATCAAATGTCGACCGCATTATCTACCAAGGGAATTCTCTTCGATTATAATCACAGCCGTATATATTCCCCCAAGCAGACACATCGATGGCTCTGAACGAACTTTATTTGACTCTTTGCAAACTGGAATCCATATATCCTGAGGCTGCATTCATTGTAGCTGGGGATTTTAACAAGGCTGATCTGGAAACAAGACTCCCTAAATTGTATCAGCATATCGATTGCGCAACCAGGGCTGGTAAAACCTGGGATCATTGCTATTCTAACTTCCGCGATGCATATAAGGCCCTCCCCCGCCCTCCTTTCGGAAAAGCTGACCACGACTCCATTTTGTTGCTCCCTGCCTACAGACAGAAGCTAAAACAAGAAGCTCCCACGCTGAGGTCTGTTCAACGCTGGTCCGACCAATCTGATTCCACGCTCCAAGACTGCTTCCATCACGTGGACTGGGATATGTTTCGTATTGCGTCAGACAACAACATTGACGAATACGCTGATTCGGTGAGCGAGTTCATTAGAACGTGCGTTGAAGATGTCGTTCCCATAGCAACAGACACAAAAGGTATGAGGCAGGGTCTACAGTCAATCACGGATTACAAAAATAAAACCAGCACAGTCACGGACCAGGATGCCTTGCTCCCAGGCAGACTAAATAACTTTTTTGCCCGCTTTGAGGACAATACAGTGCCACTGACACGGCCCGCAACCAAAACATGCGGACACTCCTTCACTGCAGCCGAGGTGAGTAAAACATTTAAACGTGTTAACCCTCGCAAGGCGGCAGGCCCATACGGCATCCCCAGCCGCGCCCTCAGAGCATGCGCAGACCAGCTGGCTGGTGTGTTGACGGACATATTCAATCGATCCCTATCCCGGTCTGCTGTTCCCACATGCTTCAAGAGGGCCACCATTGTTCATGTTCCCAAGAAAGCTAAGGTAACTGAGCTAAACGACTACCGCCCAATAGCACTCACCTCCATCATGTAGTGCTATGAGAGACTAGTCAAGGACCATATCACCTCCACCCTACCTGACACCCTAGACCCACTCCAATTTGCTTACCGCCCAAATAGGTCCACAGACGATGCAATCTCAACCACACTGCACACTGCCCTAACCCATCTGGACAAGAGGAATACCTATGTGAGAATGCTGTTCATCGACTACAGCTCAGCTTTTAACACCATAGTACCCTCCAAACTCGTCATCAAGCTCGAGACCCTTGGTCTCGACCCTGCCTTATGCAACTGGGTACTGGACTTCCTGACGGGCCGCCCCCAGGTGGTGAGGGTAGGTAACAACATCTCCACCCCGCTGATCCTCAACACTGGGACCCCACAAGGGTGCGTTCTGAGCCCTCTCCTGTACTCCATGTTCACCCACGACTGCGTGGCCACGCACGCCTCCAACTCAATCATCAAGTTTGCGGACGACACAACAGTGGTAGGCTTGATTACCAACAACGACGAGACGGCCTACAGGGAGGAGCTGAGGGCCCTCGGAGTGTGGTGTCAGGAAAATAACCTCACACTCAACGTCAACAAAACTAAGGAGATGATTGTGGACTTCAGGAAACAGCAGAGGGAACACCCCCCTATCCACAACGATGGAACAGTAGTGGAGAGGGTAGTAAGTTTTAAGTTCCCCGGCATACACATCACAGACAAACTGAATTGGTCCACCCACACAGACAGCATCGTGAAGAAGGCGCAGCAGTGCCTCTTCAACCTCAGGAGGCTGAAGAAATTCGGCTTGTCACCAAAAGCACTCACAAACTTCTAACAGATGCACAATCGAGAGCATCCTGTCGGGCTGTATCGCCGCCTGGTACGGCAACTGCTCCGCCCACAACCGTAAGGCTTTCCAGAGGGTAGTGAGGTCTGCACAACGCATCACCAGGGGCAAACTACCTGCCCTCCAGGACACCTACACCACGGGAAGGCCATAAAGATCATCAAGGACAACAACCACCCAAGCCACTGCCTGTTCACCCTGCTATCATCCAAAAGGCGAGGTCAGTACAGGTGCATCAAAGCTGGGACCAAGAGACTGAAAAACAGCTTCTATCTCAAGGCCATCAGACTGTTAAACAGCCACCACTAACATTGAGTGGCTGCTGCCAACACACTGACTCAACTCTAGCCACTTTAATAATGGGAATTGATGGGAATTGATGTAAAATATATCACTAGCCACTTTAAACAATGCTACTTAATATAATGTTTACATACCCTACATTATTTATCTCATATGTATACGTATATACTGTACTCTATATCATCTACTAAATCTTTATGTAATACATGTATCACTAGCCACTTTGAACTATGCCACTTTGTTTACATACTCATCTCATATGTATATACTGTACTCGATACCATCTACTGCATCTTGCCTATGCCGCTCTGTATCATCACTCATTCATATATCTTTATGTACATATTCTTTATCCCTTTACACTTGTGTGTATAAGGTAGTAGTTTTGGCTAGATTACTCGTTGGTTATTACTGCATTGTCGGAACTAGAAGCACAAGCATTTCGCTACACTCGTATTAACATCTGCTAACCATGTGTATGTGACAAATAAAATTAGATTTGATTTGATTTGTTGTACACTATATATATATATATATATATATATATATATATATATATATATATATATATATATATATATATATATATATATATATATAGGAGCAGTGTATCTGCAATGCTACATTCCTTTGACATAGCGAGGCCTGATGATGTAAACGTGCTGAATATACCGAGCTGTCTGTTTAAACTCCTAGCACACAGCTTGGACACCCATGCATACCCCACAAGACATGCCGCCAGAGGTCTCTTTACAATACCCAAGTCCAGAACAGAATATGAGAGGCGCACATTACTAAATAGAGCCATGACTACATGAAACTCTATTCCACATCAGGTAACTGATGCAAGCAGTAAAATCAGATTTAAAAACAGGTAAAAATACACCTTAAGGAACAGCGGGGACTGTGAAGAGACACACACAAAGGTACAGACACAGGCATTCACACACAAACGCTAGCACACCCACTCTACACATATGTACATAGTAATATTGTTGTATGGTGGTATCATACATTATGCAGTGGTGTAATAATGTTATATGATGTACTGTTTTATATTTTGTTTTATATGTAATGTAAGTGCTTTAATGTGTTTGGACCCCAGGAAGAGTAGCTGCTGCCTTGGCAATGGGGATACCTAATAAATACAAATACATATCTATGGTGGCCATGTCTGTCGGTTCCATCTTGTGTATCTCATTCGGGTGGACCAATCCGTGTATCAGTTCAGTCATGCTTAGTGTTGGAACTAAAACTATAACCCTAACAAGGCAATAAGGGAATATTGAAAGTAATTATAGTGTGAAATATGTAACATGATTTTCAGGGTGAAATGACAAATGGTGACCCATCAAGAAATAAATGAAAACCTATTTTGGCCCAGTTGTTTTTAGCTGAAATGCCAGTGCTAGTGTCATAGGTAGGGAGGGAAAGCTATGACATGATGGAATAACCCCATCATTTTCCACTGGCATCAGAAAGCATTACAGCCTGCCTAAAATGGAAAAAACCTTCAGACTGGACTCAAACTTCACAATCCCAAGAGTCCCAGGAATGGTGTCTCAAGTGAATGTGGAAATGAGAGTGCATAGCTGAACAGAGCAGACAATGATAAGATACGCCAAGGTATTTCAATAGAGAGTATAAGGAAAATAGTAGCAGTAGAGAGATCAGAGTGCATTGGACTGTAGTCTGCCTGGTCTGGGCTTAGAATGTCCCCTGAAAAGGGAGGTTCCACCACCGGTGCTATGCTAAAGGGAGTAGAGTGTGGGGTGGAGGGTAGAGGGCAGATGGGAGTGATGTGGGATCAAAGATAAGGGTCAACGATATGGGTCAAAGATAAGGGTCAAGGTGAAACAAGAACAACTGAGATGAAGCAGGAAAAAGGACAGTTAGTTGAGGTTGGTGGTTGCGGAATGGAGTGTGAGGGGAAAGAGAAAGAGAAAAATAGAAAGTGATGATTAGAAAGGACAGAATTTTTGAAAAAATAGGTATCTCAACAGAAAAAGGTACACAACTAAGAAAAAGTCCATATTCAGACTGAATGAATTGCGAAGAGGGACGAGCTTTGTGGAAATTGGCAATCGGAATGTGTGAACAGAGTTAAAATACCTCGTATGACACAAGGCCAAGTCTTTGAGAACCAATGTGAGATGAATAATCCTGATTTGTGTCTTAATGCATATGAAATGTATTGAATATTAGTTGCAGTCTATCAGTATATCTGTTACATTCCACTGTCTTTAACGTCTAGTCCCATGATAAATGACAGATACATTCAATGAATATCAAAGCACACACACACGACAGAGCCTAATGTTTGTACACTATATATATAGTATAGGAGCAGTGTGTCTGCAATGCTACCTTCCTTTGACATAGCGAGGCCTGATGATACATGTAAAAGTGCTAAATAGTTATACAGCACTGTAGCCTAAAATCTACAGTCGTGGCCAAAGGTTTTAAGAATGACACAAATACTAATATCCACAAAGTTTGCTGCTTCAGTGTCTTTAGATATTTTTGTCAGATGTTACTATGGAATACTGAAGTATAATTACAAGCATTTTATAAGTGTCAATGGCTTTTATTGACAATTAAATGAAGTTGATGCAAAGAGTCAATATTTGCAGTGTTGACCCTTCTTTTTCAAGACCTCTGCAATCTGCCCTGGCATGCTGTCAATTAACTTTTGGGCCACGTCCTGACTGATGGCAGCCCATTCTTGCATAATCAATGCTTGGAGTTTGTCAGAATTTGTGGGGTTTTGTTTATCCACCCGCGTCTTGAGGTTTGACCACAAACTGTCAATGGGATTAAGGTCTAGGGAGTTTCCTGGCCATGGACCCAAAATATTGATGTTTTGTTCCCCAAGCCACTTAGTTATCACTTTTGCCTTATGACAAGGTGCTCCATCATTCTGGAAAAGGCATTGTTCGTCACCAAACTGTTCCTGGATGGTTGGGAGAAGTTGCTCTCGGGGATGTGTTGGTACCATTCTTTATTCATGGCTGTGTGCAAAATTGTGAGTGAGCCCACTCCTTTGGCTGAGAAGCAACCCCACACATGAATGGTCTCAGGATGCTTTACTGTTGGCATGACACAGGACTGATGGTAGCGCTCACCTTGTCTTCTCCGGACAAGCTTTTTTTCCGGATGCCCCAAACAATCGGAAAGGGGATTCATCAGAGAAAATGACTTTAGCCCAGTCCTCAGCAGTCCAATCCCTGTATCTTTTGGAGAATATCAGTCTGTCCCTGATGTTTTTCCTGGAGAGAAGTGGCTGCTTTGTTGCCCTTCTTGACACCAGGCCATCCTTCAAAAGTTTTTGCCTCACTGTGCGTGCAGATGTACTCACACCTGCCTGCTGCCATTCCTGAGCAAGCTCTGTACTGGTGTTGCCCCGATCCTGCAGCTGAATCAACTTTAGGAGACGGTCCTGGTGCTTGCTGGACTTTCTTGGGTGCCCTGAAGCCTTCTTCACAACAACTGAACCGTTCTCCTTGAAGTTCTCGATGATCCAATAAATGGTTGATTTAGGTGCAATCTTACTGGCAGCAATTTCCTTGCCTATGAAGCCCTTTTTGTGCAAAGCAAAGATGACGGCACGTGTTTCCTTGAAGGTAACCATGTATTTTTTTAATAATTTATGTATGCATTTTCCAATTAAAACAAAAGTGAAAAGATATTAGACAGCAATAGGACAAAGTGACAGTAACAGACAAGCATTATTATTATTATTATTTTAAATAATAATATTAATAATAACTGTATATACAAATATACAATAAATAAGTCATAATAAAGAGCAAAATAAAAAATAATAATAATGAGCTACATATTATACATTACGTGTGAGACATTATATAAGGGTTACATAGATATTCAATCAAAGTCAGATTTTTCATATAGTCAATGAAAGGTTGTCCAATTCTGTAAAAAGTCTCTAACTTATTCCTCAAGTAGTAAGTGATTTTCTCCAGTGGGATACAACTATTAACTGATAGCCACATTGCAACTGGCATGGGGGAATCCGATTTCCATTTCAAGATAATACATTTCTTGGCAATCGCTAGCAATATTTCTGTTAGCTTTATAGTATGGCTTTGCCTAAGATTGGAGTTAGTAAAGTTACCCAGTAGACAGACCTCTGGGTCTAAAGGGAATGCAACCCCGTGAATTGAGGATATGGTAACGCATACCCCCTGCCAGAAACCGTGTCGTTTTGAACACTGCCAAGTGGAATGGAGGAATGTTCCTTCATCTGAGCCACATCTAAAACATAGGGAGGAGATATTTGGGTTGAACCTGTGCAGTCTAAATGGGGTGATATGGAGCTGATGGAGGAAATTAAACTGGATCAGTCTGTATCTGGAGTTCAATGTGGATGTAACACCATCCCTGCATAGGTCACTCCATAGATCATCATCAAGATCAATACCCAGATCGTTTTCCCATCTACGTCTGGGTTTATCTAGCTCACGTAGTGTTAGTCCTGACATAAGAGCATCGTAAGAGATTGAAACAAATATAGAAATCTGGGCAGGACATTAATTTTAATTACATTTATTCTACCCAGTAGAGAGGCAAGTCCATCCATTTACAAAGGTCACCCTCCGCCTTTTGCAACAAGCTAGCCAGAATGAGTTCATATAGGTTGTTCAGGTTACCACCATTATACCCAAATATGTGAAGCCCATAGGAGACCATCTGAAAGGAAACTTGTGCTTGATGGTATGGTGGTCAAAGAGAGACAACGGTAAGATTTCACTTTTATCAGAATTGACCTTATATCCAGAGAAAGAACTATAACACTGTAGTAGGATCTGCAAGTGAGAGAGGGAGTGTTCTGGGTTTGTTAGAAATAAGATAGGGTGTCCGCAAAGAGTGATAACTTTTGGGTATTGGGGCCCACCTCAAAGCCATGTATGTCAGGGCATGTTCTAATAGCCTCAGCCAACGGTTCAATGGCGATGGAAAAGAGGTGGGGGCTAATTGGGCAACCTTGTCTGTTCCCCCTATAGAGAGGGAATGAGGAGGAAGTAATCCCATTGGTAGCAATCCTAGCTTTAGTAGATTTGTAGAGTGATTTTATCAAATTTACAAACACAGTACCTAAACCAAACTTTTGCACGATGCGAAAGAGGTATGGCCATTCAACCCTATCAAAGGCCTTTTCAGCGTCGAGGGAGACTGCGTCACTAGGTATTTTGTTGTTGTTAGCTAGGTGAATTATATCAAAGAACCTTCTGAGATTATTGGAGGACAGTCTATTAATTATGAAGCTAGTCTGATCTGGGTTGACCAACAGGGGAAGACATGACTCCAGTCTCTTAGATAGCCTCTTGGTGACCAGTTTACAATCCGTGTTAAGGAGGCACACTTTAGCGGGTTTTTTCCCTTTCTTGTGGATCACAATAATCACTGCTTGAGAGAAAGACTCTGGAAAGCAGTTGTCTTCCCCGGCTTTTTTAAGTGCCTCCATAAGGTAGGGGATCAACAGCTCCCTAAATTCTTTATAGAACTCTGGAGGGAAGCCATCCTCCCCAGGAGATTTATTAGAGGGTAAGGATTTAATGGCCTCCAACAATTCAGGAACTGAGAACTGTTCACTCAGGCGCTCTCCGTCTTCCTCAGACAGGCATGGGAGGTTGAGAGTGGAGAGAAAAGAGTCGATCTCTGATAGATCATCACTTGATTGGGAAGTGTAGAGGTCTTCGTAGTATTTCCTAAAAGTATCATTAATTTCAGTAGAGTCGAAAGATATCTCATCAGTAAGAGTTTCTATAGCATTAATTGTCCTCTTACATTCCTCTGCTTTCAGTTGCCATGCCAATACTTTGGGTGCTTTCTCTCCAAGCTAGTAATAATGCTGTTTTGATTTAGTGATGGCCCTCTCAGCTTGATATGTGTTCAGAATATTATATTTCAGTTTTTTATTTACGAAAAGCCTGTATAGATCTTGTCGGGCCTCTTTGGTAGTTTTTCTCTAGCGCAGAGATTTCAGATTCAAGGGCATTCAGTGCCGCACCGTGTTTTCTCTTCAGCCCTTTAGTATAGGAAAGGAGTCTCTTTTCAGGAGAGGAGAAACATAAATGGGGGGGAGCAATAGTGGATATTGACTAAACCAAAATAAACTATCCTGTAAATGTAATAGAACTCACCCCGGGGAAAAAACGGTTAGTTGAAAATGTACAACTCAATTATAGCGACCGGATAGCGGGGTAAACGGATCCATATTCCAAGAAGATATCATCAGTTCAGTCCCAGGACAGCACATATAAGAAAAAACAAAACAACTGCATCTTATCCCCCAGAGAGACCATCCTGGTTATGACACGATTCAGTTCTTTGAGAAAAGTGAACACTTCTCCCGGTGTGTTGAAGAGATGGCTTCGGCCTTTGTACTGAACTTTCATCGGCGCAGGGTGGATGAGGTAGCCGGTGATGTTCTGCTCCTTCAGTGCTTTGGCGGCAGGTCTGAACTGTTTGCGACGTCTGGCGAGATCCGCGCTCATATCCAGGAAAAGGCCGACCCTCTTGCCATCGATGGTGATGTCCCCTTTGGCTCTTGCGAGTTGCTGTATCTTCTCTCTGTCCTGGAAACGGAGGAACCTGATCAGGACGGCCCGTGGGGGCTCATCTGGCCCGGGGTTTCGGCACTGATGTTCTGTGGGCACGTTTGATTGCCAGTGGCTTGGTGAAGTTGATTATGCCTAGGACATCAGGGATCCATTGAGTGAAGAAACAGACCGGGTCACGGCCCTCGCTGTCCTCTTTCAATCCCACCACACGGATATCGCTTTGTCTGTTCTGGTTCTCCATCTGGTCTACCTTGTTTTTGAGGTAGGCATTGTCCTTCTGCAGTTGTATCAGAACCTGGTCATGTCGAGTGATGGTATCTTCAACTGTGCTCATGCGCAACTCAGCCTCAGTCGTTCTCAAAAGGAGATCATTCATGGAGGTTTTCAGGTTGTCAATGGAAGAATGGACATCAGCCGATTTCTTGTCAATTTTCAGAGAAAGACCTTTGTTACCATCCTGAATTTCCCGGAGGAGAGTAGCCAGCGGGCCTGCCGAGAGCAACAGTCTGAAATTGTCGTCTGAGTTATGAGGACTAATGCTAATCTTGCTAGCTGTGGCGTTATCAATATCTTGGAAATCAACAATGTTTTGGCCGTTCTTCTTGCCTCTTGGTCGGAGGTACATGGCTCTTTGGGAAGGTAAGTACTTGACAATTTATCAGCTGATGTTAGAATATTGTTTCAACGTTGTTATTTAGGTAATAATGGAATAACTTTGAAGAGCTCGATTTGTCAACGTCTGCTCAGCCCAGCGGCATCACGTGCTCCGCAGGTAACCATGTTTGACAGAGCAAGAACAATGATTCCAAGCACCACCCTCCGTTTGAAGCTTCCAGTCTGTTATTCAAACTCAATCAGCATGACAGAGTGATCTCCAGCCTTGTCCTCGTCAACACTCACACCTGTGTTAACGAGAGAATCACTGATATGATGTCAGCTGGTCCTTTTGTGGCAGGGCTGAAATGCAGTGGAAATGTTTTTTTGGGGATTCAGTTCATTTGCATGGCAAAGAGGGACTTTGCAATTCATCTGATCGCTCTTCGTAACATTCTGGAGTGTATGCAAATTGCCATCATTCAAACTGAGGCAGCAGACTAATATTTGTGCCATTCTCAAAACTTTTGGCCACGACTGTACAGCGCATCTGTAATGACCCATACATTTGACACTAATTTCCAATCACAGAATAAATTACTTAAACTGTAGGACTGATAAATGACATATACAGTGCCTTCAGAAAGTATTCAGACCCCTTGATTAAATAGTTGTTTTCCCTCATCAATCCACCCAATACCCCATAATGACAAAACAAAAAGAGGTTTGCACTGAATATCTGACATGAAAGACATGTAAGTCCTCCCATTGCATGACAGAGTCCATATCTGTAGTATTTAAAGAGTATAGTAGCAGTGTATCTGCGCAAATCCACAGTAACAGGGTGATGCTGAGACTACATTTAATATGCATGGCATACAACTCTATGCACAAGGACTACTTTTAACAATTTCCACAAATACATTTACTTGAAGAACAGTGCAGATTCAAAGTTTGGTAACAGAATGACTGTTTGTGATGTTTGTGCCATTTTACCCTATATTCGGGCAGCCGCGATGAATACAGGGGAGACATTGACTGAACACTACATTAACATAGGTGAAACACTGAATGAACACTACATTAACATAGGTGAAACACTGACTGAACACTACATTAATATAGGGGAGACACTGAATGAACACTACATTAATATAGGGGAGACACTGACTGAACACTACATTAATATAGGGGAGACACTGACTGAACACTACATTAATACAGGGGAGACACTGACTGAACACTACATTAATATAGGGGAGACACTGACTGAACACTACATTAATACAGGGGAGACACTGACTGAACACTACATTAATACAGGGGAGACACTGACTGAACACTACATTAATACAGGGGAGACACTGACTGAACACTACATTAATACAGGGGAGACACTGACTGAACACTACATTAATATAGGGGAGACACTGACTGAACACTACATTAATATAGGGGAGACACTGACTGAACACATACATTAATACAGGGGAGACACTGACTGAACACTACATTAATACAGGGGAGACACTGACTGAACACTACATTAATACAGGGGAGACACTGACTGAACACTACATTAATATAGGGGAGACACTGACTGAACACTACATTAATACAGGGGAGACACTGACTGAACACTACATTAATACAGGGGAGACACTGACTGAACACTACATTAATACAGGGGAGACACTGACTGAACACTACATTAATATAGGGGAGACACTGACTGAACACTACATTAATACAGGGGAGACACTGATGACAGTATCCAGGGAAGGAGGTCAGGAGTTATTTGTAAGATAATTATCTCATTATGTCTCTGGAGCTGAGAGGATATCCCTCAGACAGGACACACTTCCTTTCCAACGCTTCCCTCCACTCTATGCTTTTTACATTGTGTGTGCGTCCCAAATTACATCCTATTGCCTATATAGTGCACAACCTTTGACCAAAGCCATATGGGCCCTGGTTAAAAGTAGTGCACTACATAGGGAATAGGGTGCCATTTGGGACGCAACCTGCCTCTCTGATGGATCCACCCTGTAAAAAGGGGGTTTCAGACTCAGAGAGTCAAATGGGAGTTGGCACTTCCTGTTGTTCCCATTAAGATGGAAAAGCTGGAGAGACCGTCTGATTTCTCACTAAAAACCAGTGCAATATTACACTGGAAAAGACATCAATGATGGGAAACTTTTTTTCTGATGACTCATTCATTCTTCCATTGCTTTGGTTATGGTTCCACTGAGGAGCATGTTCTGAAAAATCACTTGAGCAGGAGTTTGAGGAGTTGAAATTTAAGAAATTCTATGAAGAGATACTTTTTAGCAGGTAATTAAACGTTATATTAATGTAGCCTTTTGTGCAAAATAAACCAACGCAAAAAAAAAATATTCACATTTGTGACTCGTTTCAGGAAACTAGGCGTATTTCGCTCGTCACTACTTCACAGGAGAGACATTTGAACATAAACTATTTTTTCAATCAAAATGCATTTTTTTCGTGCAGAAATGCCTTCTGGAACGTGAACTTTCATGTGCCTTAATAACAAATGTCTATGCCATCTGTAAATATGAATAAAATAGTTCAATTACAAGCCTAGTTGGGTTAGCCACAGAAAAAAGCAGCAACCTTCCCGCTAGCCATGATTGGCTGAGATAATGAGTGGGCTGGACATGCCAACAGATGAGTTCGAATTGGTCTGCCAACACTTCTGTCTATATCATGAGCTGGTCAGTATGTGTAGGTAATCCTTTTTCATGCAGCTTTTTTGAAAGATATCACAGAGTAGAACTACATTAGTGTTGCTCTCCACTTTCTGGAGGACCAAGTTTTGTAATCAGTGGAATTAGACTATGATCGCTAAGGAGGAGAATATTCTGCAGTTTGATTGCAAATTTGCAGACCGAGTCGAAAAGAGAACACAGAGCTGTTGTATAAAACACCTGTCCCCAGATTACATCTTCAAACTAAGCGCAACCATGGCGTCCGTGACAGATAGGGAGAAGCATCCATCCATGTACAGTTGAAGTCAGAAGTTTACATACACTTAGGTTGGAGTCATTAAAACTCATTTTTCAACCACTCCACAAATTTCTTGTTGACAAACTATAGTTTTGGCAAGTCGGTTAGGACAATATCACAATTCCAGTGGGTCAGAAGTTTACATCCACTAAGTTGACCATGCCTTTAAACAGTTGAAAAATTACAGAAAATTGTGTCATGGCTTTAGACGCTTCTGTTAGGCTAATTGACATCATTTGAGTCAATTGGCGCCTCTTTGCCTGACATCATGGGAAAATCAAAAAAATCAGCCAAGACCTCAGGAAAAAAATTGCAATTTCGAAACACCTGAAGGTACCACATTCATCTGTACAAACAATAGTATGCAAGTATAAACACCATGGGACCACGCAGCCGTCACACCGCTCAGGAAGGAGATGCGTTCTGTCTCCTAGAGATGGAGATACTTTGGTGTGAAAAGTGCATATTATTCCCAGAACAACAGCAAAGGACCTTGTGAAGATGCTGGAGGAAACAGGTACAAAAGTATCTATATCCACAGTAAAACAAGTCCTATATCGACATAACCTGAAAGGCTGCTCCAAAACCGCCATAGAAAAGCCAGACTATGGTTTGCAACTGCACATGGGGACAAAGATTGCACTTTTTGGAGAAATGTCCTCTGGTCTGATGAAACAAAAATAATAATGAACATCATTATGTTTGGGGGGAAAAGGGGAGGCTTGCAAGCCGAAGAATACCATCCCAACCGTGAAGCACGGGGCTGGCTGCATCATGTTGTGGGGGTGCTTTGCTGCAGGAGGGACTGGTGCACTTCACAAAATAGATTGTGTGGATATATTGAAGCGGATATGTGGATATATTGAAGCAACATCTCAAGACATCAGTCAGGAAGTTAAAGCTTCTGGGACTTCCAAATGGACAATGACCCCAAGCATACTTCCAAACTTGTGGCAAAATGGCTTAAGGACAACAAACTCAAGGTATTGGAGTGGCCATCACAAAGCCCTGACCTCAATCCTATAAAAAATTTGTGGGCAGAACTGAAAAAGTGTGTGTGAGCAAGGGGACCTACAAACCTGACTCAGTTACACCAGCTCTGTCAGGAGGAATGGGCTAAAATTCACCCAACTTATTGTGGGAAGCTTGTGGAAGGCTACCCAAAATGTTTGACCCAAGTTCCACAATTTAATGGCAATGCTACTAAATACTAATTGAGTGTATGTAAACTTCTGACCCACTGGGAATGTGATGAAATAAATACAAGCTGAAATAAATCCTTCTCTCTACTATTATTCTGACATTTCACATTCTTAAAATAAAGTGGTGATCCTAACTGACCTGAAACAGGACATTTTACTAGGATTAAATTGCAGGAATTGTGAAAACTGAGTTTAAATGTATTTGGCTAAAGGGTATGTAAACTTCCGACTTCAACTGTAAGATAGTCTAATTAGCTACATTTTCAGAAATTAAGTCATTTTTATTTCAAGTTAAAGTTAAAGCTAACGTTAGCTAGCTGGCTCTCTAGCTAATGTTACATATATGATCGGTGTAGTTATATTATTTGTATCTCAGATCCATTTGCATTGCTAGTTAAAGCCTAATGTTAGCTAGCTAACATTGAACCTGGTTCGTTAGCTACCTGCAGATTCATAAAGGGTAGTAACGTTATGAGTTGGGATTATGATTCATTGTTTAGCTAGCTAGCTACATGCCTAAACAAAAGACTCTACTACTATGCAAGTAACCATTTCAAAAGAATGTCAGTCGATAGATGACTATCACTCTTGTCTGAGTGTGCCAGAGCACAGAATAACTGACTAATTTACGAACGCTCAACACCCGTTGAGTAAACATTGGCAAAAAAGCGCAATTAAATTGTTGCCAGCAGCACAGTTGCAGTCACCAACACTCTGGATAACATAAAAACAGCCTGACCAGCTCTGCTAGTAAAATGGTCAGAGTGAGCTGTTCTCTCATTTGTGTCTGGAAGTAGCTAGCAAGCTAGCCAACGTCAGCCAGTTAGTGCTTGACTACTGTTGTTAGGTCAGAGCACTCTGATCATATTTTACTCCTCGTCCAGAGTGTTGAGTGTGTGCTCTGAACGCTCCAAGAGCGAAACGCTCTGAATTTATGAACGGACAACCTGACAACGCTCTGAGTTTACCAACACCCAAAGCACACTCTGAGCACACTCTGGCACTCCAGATTAAGTTTATAAACCAGCCTTTAGTCTTGAATTCTTTGGTTGTTTAGTACATGGCCTCACATGGGTGTAGACAAAGAAGAGCTCTTCTTTGGTACACCTCTTGCTAGGTGTACCAAAACATTCAAGGGCCATTTTTTCAAAAGTGAGGTTACAAGTTTAACTTTCAAAGCAGAATTACTTTCCCATTGTTCCTCAACTGTAGTGTATGATATATCATTTTCTAGCTCTGAGTCTCTACTTTTATCCAATGTAAAAAACACAATTTCAAATTTTGCTACGAAAGACTGAATTGAAACAGTCGGTCAAATCAAATCAAATCAAAGTTTATTTGTCACATGCGCCAAATACAACAGGTGTAGGTAGACCTTACAGTGAAATGCTTACATACAGGCTCTAACCAATAGTGCAAAAAAGGTATTAGGTGAACAATAGGTAAGTAAAGAAATAAAAACAACAGTAGAAGACAGTGAAAAATAAGTGCGAGGCAATAGAAGTAGAGAGGCCACATAGAGACACCGGTTAGTCAGGCTGATTGAGGTAGCATGTACATGTAGATATGGTTAAAGTCAGATTTGTTTCAGTGGATTAATACTCAATACTACCTCTTATAGTGATATCCTAACTACAGGAACTCTTAGAAAGGCTCCAGCCAGAGTCTGTTGCATGTCCCCTGTCATAAACATGAACTGTTGGCAAGGCCTATATAATCAAGTAGGGCTGCTGTATCCAGCTGTGTCCCAGCTGTGCACATAGAAATACACACAGGCCTACGCTGAGACAATATAATTGAATTGTAGCACATGTCCATCTATTAGACCAGAAGGACTTCTCTGTAAGTATGCATGACGTATGCATCTCTCCTGCTTGGTAAGAAAGTGAATACGATTTAATGTGGTGCGCTAAGAACAGAAGTCTCGACATGAAAGATGGCTTCATGGAGCTCTGTTTTACAATGAAAGGCTCCAGAAACATATAACAGTGTCACACACAGAAGACGGCGGCAGTCCCTTCCATAACAGGTTAAAGGGTTTGTGGGTAGTCCAGTTCATGGTGACCCAACCTAATTAGTGTTAACGAAGCATTCGCACAACTTCAAAGAGCTCCTGGAAATGTTGTGATCCTTGTCACAATCAAATTGCTGCCATGAGAGAAAAAAGAGATGAGAGCAGAGAAGTTGTGGCTAAACTTTCCTTTTAAGTCCTAAGCTACTGTTGGCTGTCGATGACTCACTCACTGAAACAAGGTGTTTACTGTACTGCATCTGAGTCTGAAGAAGGAAGGAAAAAAATATTATTTTCTTTTTTCCTTTTTATTTACTAGATCAAAGACGAATAGAATTGTGTGTAGCTTTGCTTCCCTTTTTTTTGTCATTTTTGGGAGTAATGTGAATTTGTTTTTTCAAACAAGCGGAACAAAAGTTGTAAACTGTTTAGCCAATCCCAAGAGCAGGATTATTTCTATGATAATGGGCACTCCCCTAGAGTAGAGCAGGAAACCATGTCTAACTGTGATACACAATGATATGATAACAAATTCTGCACCAGAGGGAGCAGGGGTATCTCGTCTTTTGTGTTATCGGGTAGCCAAATTGAGTAGCTGGCCAGACCAGCACGCATGCAAGATGTGGTCCTCGGTGCCGAGATTAGTGGATATCCTGATATCCCCCTTTGACATGCCATCAGTAATGTAGGTCAATTAGACAGAGATATTTGTTACCGTCCTCTACTATCAATAAGTTGAGAAGAGTATCTGAAACAGTAACAAATATGCCCTCTGTGTAAACTAAATCTCCCGAAGCAGTGTTTCCTAAAGAGGAGAGGGAAAGTCCAGTTCTCCAAGGCAACATGAACTATTATTGATACAACAGACTGTAGCAGCATCAAGGGCCCAGAGCTGGAGTCCATGAGTAAGACTATTCCTACTAACACTGAATAGTGATCCAGGATAATGTCTTGGCACTGACAGTAAACAAATAACCAATCAAGGATAAAGAGAGTTATGTTAACACATAAGTCCCAACACAGACAGTGTCCTTCTACAATACAATTTTACTCTTTTCTTTCCTCTTAGGGATGAATTGAAATGTACATAATGGGTGCCTGGAGGAAAATGGGGGAGGGTCATTTTTTCCCCAATTTCAGTCAAGGGGAGGGTTTTGTATTTAGGGTCAAATAATTTGTAATTGATGAAATGTCAGTATTTCTCAGTGTTTTAGAGTTAGTTGCTTATTAAGTCATATATCAATGTGTGCCCGATGTCTCTCCTCATCTCTGATTCTATGCTGGGTACACAATATCAAGTGCGCCTATAAGCTATTTAGGTTGGTCTCAATCAAATGATCCAAAGGCTATAAGCTACAAAATGCATGCTTGGAGAAGCACAGAACGACGTTCTATTTCTAAGATAGCTGCTGGGATGGTGTAATTAAAACAAATCTGCATTACGCACTGCAATGGATATTCCAGCCCTGAGCCCTGGCTGCTCTGCTCAGCTCTTTCTGATCACAAACGTTTGTGTGCTGCCTAACCAATGGCTGTGCTGTGTAGTCCTACGGCGGCAGTTCAGGAGTCAAAGGCTTCTTACAAAAATATTTTGTTGATTAGGCCTAATCCAAAAAAGGCACCATCTTGTGAGCTGACTAGCCTAAAGCCTCTGTTCTGTTCAGTTTGAGAAAAAGAGCGCAAAGATGAGAAGGAGGACCGGAGGTCAACTTTGATAGCTTGCTACTACTATAATTGATTTTATTTAAAAACCATATGTTTCTTGCCCATGATGTAGGTTAATAAACTCACAATAAGCCAGATTCGAGAAAAGTACATTGTGGTGCTGAAACTTGAAGTAGTAGCCGTGGCACAATCAATTGTAAATGGACAGCTCATTGTGCTGAAAGTAAGCAAATTCAAGTAGGTTAAATTCATTTCAACGTCTTAATTTAAATTAGAGAGCTTTGTGTTAGATGGCTTTGAGCCTATTTCTTCCTCTTTAACAGATTAAACTAGAGTGTAGGTTGCTATATCTATAGATTTGTAGGTCAATTCCTCCACCCACCATGCACTCTTTGAATAGCCTACCTCTGTGTCAGTGAAGGGCTGTTTAGTTAAACCAGGACTCAAATTGAGGGAGTAGGAGAGGGTATGCCATAGGCTTACCTTTACTAAAGACAATGGCTAAAAGAACAGGCCTAAACCCTTGTTAGCTTAAGATTTGGAAGAAAATAAAACAGATCTGATTATATAAAGTGATCTATAACAGAGCTTTGGTCTGTGAAGCTTTATGCTACAAACAAGCTGTAAAATACCAGGGAAAGACGTGACTCTGATGCATATGGGGACATCATTGTTTAGTTTCTTTGACATCCAGAGGCTGAACTACAACCTTTTATAGCCGAGGAGACAAAAAATAGACTGCTTGGGAAGTAATCTAAATATGTCACTATCAATTGATACAGTTATTCACTTTCTGTACAATAGAAAATATACAGAAAGGTAGGCCTAACTTTTGAAAGCACCATGCTCAGATTCCTAATGATGTCTCAGATGTAATTATTTGCAAACAGGGACAGTTTCATTGCAAACAAGACTGATTTGGCATTGGAGAAATATGATAGGATGAACACACAGGCCTATCTCTTTGCCCATTCTTAGCCTGTAATTTTGGTAAATTGTGTTGTAAAATGACGAAGAATTGCATGACATTTTTATAAAGGCAATTTTTCCTCGGACCTGCAAATACAATTATAGATTCATGCAATGCTTTTACTATAAACGAGTGTCTACGGTGATCTGTGAACCCACAACCTTCTGGTCTGTAGCCCTGTGCCCTATCAAAATTCCTGCGTTGCGATGTAATGCCTACAGGATGAAGAACAGTTTCTAAAACTGCATATCTAAGGCTCTGGTCTGTTCAACAAGTGAGAGTAAACGGTAGACATATTTAATCTCTGCTATCCACTTGATGTTTGAATTATTATTTTGGGTACAGGGGAGGGTCACTTGTTTTTCAACTGTTCTGGGAAGGTTTAGGTCAAATATATTTTGCTGAAGGGAGGGCCATCCATTGTCATTTCAGAGACGTCCGGTTTTCTCCATGTAATCCTTATTATAAATAATGTTTACTCCCTTATCTTTCTTGTTCTACCAAGTTGTTCTCTAGAGTAGTCATGCCATCTCATCCCCTCCCTTCCTCATGTTCTGCTCAGTGTTCTGACCCCCTGTATACGTCAGTGAGGATCACGCTGGTGAGTGCGGCCAGTGATCACCTCCAAGGCCAGAGCAGAACAACAACAAAGAGCCCACCAAAATAACTGCAGCTGTCGCCGCTTGTCTGTCTGTCCCATGTCGGTGTGACTATCTGAGAGCCCAGGAAGTCTGACAAACAACACCACTGACTGACACACACGTCACACCAACTGTCTGTCCAGTCCATGGCCCACCACCACCCCATGAAAATGGCCACAGTCCTGGGTGGTCTGTCTGGTGGACTGACCATTGGCCTTCAACTCCCACTCATGCCCAGACTGCACTGTCAGATAGGCTCTATTACACTGTGATCCTCTTATGTTTCAACATCTGCTCTCCACAAATGACTGATGCTAAGGGTAATGGTAAAGGCACTGAATAAAAATACTTCTGCAACTAAAACAGCATACTGTAGATTTGGTAAGTAGTTGGGATATGGTTAGACCTACATTGTTTAAAAAAACAACATTTTATACAGGTCAGACTAATAAAATCTATTTTGCAGGATAGACATTTTAACATTGAAACACTACTCCTGAAGTCCTCTGGGAGCTCAGTATTATCAAGGACAGAGTGGAAGAGGAGAGGAGAGGAAAGGAGAGGAGATGAGATGAGAGGAGAGGAGAGGAGAGGAGAGGAGAGGAGAGGAGAGGAGAGGAGAGGAGAGGAGAGGAGAGGAGAGGAGAGGAGAGGAGGGAGGAGAGGAGAGGAGAGGAGAGGAGAGGAGAGGAGAGGAGAGGAAATTGTGAGAATCTTCCTATCTAAGACACATGACTACAAAGTTCAAACAAAACACACCACATCTCTCCTCCTACACAATGCAACCTTATCTGCAATGTTTATGTGCCTTTGATCTATCTCAAACTGTGCTGGAAAAGTCTTAACATATTAATTGAAAGGGATTGATTATGTAAGTTTGAAGTGTTTTAAAATAAATTAAATTAGTGTAGATGGCAATTCAAACATCACAACAAACAACGTGTCCAGTAGTCCAACAGTACTCTAGGTGCTCTGTGAACCAGTGGAACACCGCGAGAAGAAGATGGACGATGTCTCCCATAAAATTGCATTGAGATACGCTGCAGAGGTCAAGAGCAGAGGTTGGGAGGGACCATGCTGAACAGAAGTGTTTAAGTAGACCAAGTAGAGCAATTTCTCAAGCAAGAATGTTGCTCGGACTGTCTGGGAGTGGTTTGAGTGGTGAACATTTGCTGTTATTGGCAGAGAGGTTTAGAACTCTCTTTCTTATTGGTCTATTACCTATTTTACTGCATGGTGACATCACCATGAAATGCCAAAACTCCCTCCCACCAAACAGTTCTTACACTAAAAGGGCATTATCATCATTTTCACCATTTCACAGTATTATTCCAACTTCAAAGCGTGGAAATATACACTGAGTGTGCAAAACATTACAAACACCTGATCTTTCCATGACATAGACTGACGAGGTGAATCCAGGTGAAAACTATGATCCTTTATTGATGTCACTTGTTAAATCAACTTCAATCAGTGTAGATGAAGGGGTGGAGACAGGTTAAAGAAGGATTTTTAAGCCTTGAGACAATTGAGACATGGATTTTGTAGGTGTGCCATTCAGAGGGTAAATGGGCAAGACAAAGTATTTAAGTGCCTTTGAACAGGGTATGGTAGTAGGTGCCAGGCACACCGGTTTGAGTGTGTCAAGAACTGAAACACTGCTGGGTTTTTCATGCTCAACAGTTTCTCTTGTGTATCAAGAATGGCCCACCACCCAAAGGACATCCAGCCAACTTGAAAACTGTGGGAAAAATTGGAGTCAACATGGGCCAGCATCCCTGTGGAAGGCTTTCGTCACCTTATTGAGTCTGTTTTGAGGGCATAAGGGGGTGCAACTCAATATTAGGAAGGTGTTGTTTTGTACAGTCAACGTAAATAAAAGGCACCCTATTTCTTTCTGTCAGAGCTTCAAATGATAGTTCAGCAGGTTCAAATGTTAGGTCCTTGAGAGACTAGGAAAGGGAAAAGGTTCACAATAGCAAACACAACAGGATGCGCATCATAAAGGGTGCAGAAATGGCACCTCTACTTCCATCACACCACAATATGTAAGGGGGAGTGAAGGAGAGGCGAGGGCCTGCATGCCACAAGTACAACCCGCTGGACAGGGAAGGGAGACTCAACAGCAACGTCCAAACCAATCCAACTCAGAAAACCAGAACTGTTCCTTCCCAACTGCTGTCATGTTAAGATCTAAAAATGGAACGGTGAGCACAGTTCCACCACTGTGCACTACTTTCTCTTGTACATTAAGGACCCGTGGAAGAGTTGCAGGGAAGAGTTGCAACGGAGAGGAGAAGTGAAGAATGTAGCTATTTAAGTACACTGCAGCCCTGGCATTCATTGCTGTCAACCAAGGCATATTGCTACTATTAAGACAGACTCATTCTCTGAATCAGACATTATGTCAGAGTAATGGATACAGTATTTAGTCATGGATATTTACTAGCAACTAGCAACAAGTTCAAAATGTAACACTGACTGAACTTGAAAGAGAAAGTAAAAATAGACACTGAATGCCTGGATACCAGTAGAAGAAAAGACTACACTGTAGCCTTGTCAAGTAAGACTGGATAGTAATTAATTGATGGAAACCCCAGAAATCACATATATTCTGAAGAATCTGTGGATAAACAAATACTATTTTCAGACTTGTTCAAATTTCTTCTTTACTTGAATAGCCCTGTGTGTAGTATGTTTATCCGCCAAATCTGCATTGACCCTGAGGTCACTAATCCAAGCTTCCCAGCAGGATTTAGTCGAGAACTACAAAACATCAAACCCACCCTATGTGGGGTGTTCACATCTAAGATCATCAATGGGTCAACAAACCACTTAAATGCTCCCATTCTACAGATGGAGGCTTAAAGGTTAACTTCAAATCTACTACTATGAGTGTGATCTGCTAATGCTGAGAACTACCAAGTTCACACGACCTCGTATGGCCTCATTCGTTTACATGTGAGTTAACTCCTGATGCAGTCGTCCTTATACTGGGTCCTTAATTGGGGGAATTCCTGGCTTGTGTGTACAACCTGTAATTCACCTATTTAGTCATGGCTAACTGTGGACGTCCAACCAACCATGATTCAGTGCTCCCTGTACAGTAGATATTCAGCAAGCTAGGTTTCAGGGCCGAGCTCTTTCATGTAGCAGAGAGCACATGCTATGCCCCTCACTGCCCCAGATCTGATGTCAGCCCTGTAATGTTGCTACAAAAACAATTATTCCATCATGATGTAATGAGCTCCACTAGCTGGCTGGTGGCTGCCAGTCAACACCGTCTGGCACCAAGGACAAACTATGAACCAGCCACCATTACGTAACAGAGTGGAGGGAACTTAGTCTTTGGGCTAGAAAATGTCATCATGATGTAATGAGCTCCACTAGCTGGCTGGTGGCTGCCAGTCAACACCGTCTGGCACCAAGGACAAACTATGAACCAGCCACCATTACGTAACAGAGTGGAGGGGACTTAGTCTTTGGGCTAGAAAATGTCATCATGATGTAATGAGCTCCACTAGCTGGCTGGTGGCTGCCAGTCAACACCGTCTGGCACCAAGGACAAACTATGAACCAGCCACCATTGCGTAACAGAGTGGAGGGGACTTAGTCTTTGGGCTAGAAAATGTCATCATGATCCTTGGTTCAAGTTCATCTGGTATTATTTTTACCCGTACTCGCAGCCTCGACTCCTGCCGTTCTAGATTTCTTGAACGAGAACACGGTGTTGAGAACTAGTACCACGAGACGACACTAGCTATACTCCTAAAGGGCTAAGGACACTATTGCCTTAAGTCAACTCACTACTGTTATTGCCTGATTCCAGTGAGGTTAATAAGATGGGAAGGTGAATTAAAGTTTGAAGTCATTAGTGGCACCATACAAAATTGCATGAATCAGGCAATAACCTGCACATAAACATACCAGGCTGACTAGCACAGCTATAAACAGCAGATATGGTTCCCTGAGGGAATCTAAGGGGATTATCGCTAGAGCATCTGATAGTATCAACTAGAAAACAAAAAAGGGATTGATGTCCTCGATGCATGGTGGGTGACAGCCTTAATGCTTAGGTCAAGTAGGATAGAGAAAGTCCCACACTTTGCTAACAAGAACTCCTGTTGTCCAGACTGTCATCCAACCCTTGGCTAAACACAGCACTATAGGTGGGAAAATACAGCTAAGAGGTGGTGCTCCAGGTAGAGCAGCATGACTAACATGTTAACATTGTGTTCAAGTCACACCACTCACTCCAAATTCAGCCAGACATTTTGTAAACTCATCTCTCACTGGTTCTGTTAAATTTAGCTGAGTATATTCAATGGTGCCTATACTGTGCATATCTGCCCTCAGAAGGAAAGCTCCTTTTGGCATAGATCTACAAATCTCAAAGAGGACAGCACCAGAATCATGGGAAGGAGATGGAGGATTGCAAAACAAAGATGTTTGTGTTGTCTGCTTCAGCTTTTTGTTTGTCTTCCTCTTTCATGTGTGGTATTGTGGTTTCACCTTCTGTCATTGGATCAAAGGAAGAAATGGGAATGTTTACATCTCGTGCATCTCTGCCTCCCTGTTGTGAACAGACACTCAGCACTGTGAAAGAAGATGGTGCAGCCGGATGTGGAGGAGACACTATTCAGAGACAGACAGACAGTTTCTCCTGGAAGCATCCATCTACTAGACACTGAAATAATGCCTGCCTGAGGGAGAGAAGGTCCTGGTTGGGTTTAGTTTGTTTGTTTATTAGGATCTATTTTAGCCAACCACATGGCTTATTTTCCGAGACAGGGCCGTGCACAGACCTTTAGGGGGAAATGTGCTAACCACCCCCCCCCCCAAAAAAAAGAGGGGAAAGCAGCACAATCTGATGGGTAAAGTTATTTTGCTAAACTATTTTGAACTAGAATAAATGCTGCACTTATTAAGAATGACAACACAATTCCAGTCAAAACAGAAGATTGTAAGAAATACTGTAGGCTACTATATGCAGCCCAACTCCATTTTCCAACTCCATTTGTTGCCACTATCATGTATCCCAGCAGTTTGCAAAGTTTTTGACCTGCAACCCCCAAAATGGAGTGATACAAAACTTGCGACCCCCCCCATCCGCACACACATGCACACACGCGAACATGCTGGCACGATTGCTACGCAAATATACAGCCATAAATGAAAATATGCACTTTAAAAATGGCAAGATAGACTACAGAAATAAAAGTCTGCACCACACCATCACTTTGGAGGGCAGCCTGCTTGCAGAGTGCTTGTTGCCAGCCTTGTAGTCCTGCTCTTCCTTACAAATATTGTTATATGTTTGCCAGAATATGTTACATCTTCATCCTATAATATTGAAGGCAGTGCGATGTTACAGCTGCTTATCTTTAGACATATAGTCAGTAGCCATCAACACTAGGCCTATCCGAAATATGAAAAGGATCAATCAAATTGCCAGGTAGCCTATTGTTCTGGCTAAGATAAGTCAGTAGTAGATTGTTCTGGCTAAGATGAGTCAGTAGTAGATTGTTCTGGCTAAGATAAGTCAGTAGTAGATTGTTCTGGCTAAGATGAGTCAGTAGTAGATTGTTCTGGCTAAGATGAGTCAGTAGTATATTGTTCTGGCTAAGTCCGTAGTAGATTGTTCTGGCTATGTCAGTAGTAGATTGTTCTGGCTAAGTCAGTCGTAGATTGTTCTGGCTAAGTCAGTAGTAGATTGTTCTGGCTAAGTCAGTAGTAGATTGTTCTGGCTCAGTCAGTAGTAGATTGTTCTGGCTAAGTCAGTAGTAGATTGTTCTGGCTAAGTCTGTAGTAGATTGTTCTGGCTAAGTCAGTCGTAGATTGTTCTGGCTAATATGAGTCAGTAGTAGATTGTTCTGGCTAATATGAGTCAGTAGTAGATTGTTCTGGCTAAGATGAGTCAGTAGTAGATCGTTCTGGCTAAGTCCGTAGTAGATTGTTCTGGCTAAGTCAGTAGTAGATTGTTCTGGCTCAGTCAGTAGTAGATTGTTCTGGCTAAGTCAGTAGTAGATTGTTCTGGCTAAGTCTGTAGTAGATTTTTCTGGCTAAGTCAGTAGTAGATTGTTCTGGCTAAGTCAGTAGTAGATTGTTCTGGCTAAGTCTGTAGTAGATTGTTCTGGCTAAGTCAGTCGTAGATTGTTCTGGCTAAGTCAGTCGTAGATTTTTCTGGCTAAGTCAGTCGTAGATTGTTCTGGCTAAGTCAGTCGTAGATTGTTCTGGCTAAGTCAGTCGTAGATTGTTCTGGCTAAGTCAGTCGTAGATTGTTCTGGCTAAGTCAGTAGTAGATTGTTCTGGCTAAGTCTGTAGTAGATTGTTCTGGCTAAGTCAGTCGTAGATTGTTCTGGCTAAGTCAGTCGTAGATTGTTCTGGCTAAGTCAGTAGTAGATTGTTCTGGCTAAGTCAGTAGTAGATTGTTCTGGCTAAGTCAGTCGTAGATTGTTCTGGCTAAGTCAGTAGTAGATTGTTCTGGCTAAGTCAGTAGTAGATTGTTCTGGCTAAGTCCGTAGTAGATTGTTCTGGCTAAGTCCGTAGTAGATTGTTCTGGCTAAGTCAGTAGTAGATTGTTCTGGCTAAGTCAGTAGTAGATTGTTCTGGCTAAGTCTGTAGTAGATTGTTCTGGCTAAGTCCGTAGTAGATTGTTCTGGCTAAGTCAGTAGTAGATCGTTCTGGCTAAGATGAGTCAGTAGTAGATTGTTCTGGCTAATATGAGTCAGTAGTAGATTGTTCTGGCTACGATGAGTCAGTAGTAGATTGTTCTGGCTAAGATGAGTCAGTAGTAGATTGTTCTGGCTAATATGAGTCAGTAGTAGATTGTTCTGGCTAAGATGAGTCAGTAGTAGATTGTTCTGGCTAAGTCTGTAGTAGATTGTTCTGGCTAAGTCTGTAGTAGATTGTTCTGGCTAAGTCCGTAGTAGATTGTTCTAGCTACGATGAGTCAGTAGTAGATTGTTCTGGCTAAGATGAGTCAGTAGTAGATTGTTCTGGCTAAGATGAGTCAGTAGTAGATTGTTCTGGCTAAGATGAGTCAGTAGTAGATTGTTCTGGCTAAGATGAGTCAGTAGTAGATTGTTCTGGCTAAGATGAGTCAGTAGTAGATTGTTCTGGCTAATATGAGTCAGTAGTAGATTGTTCTGGCTACGATGAGTCAGTAGTAGATTGTTCTGGCTAAGATGAGTCAGTAGTAGATTGTTCTGGCTAATATGAGTCAGTAGTAGATTGTTCTGGCTACGATGAGTCAGTAGTAGATTGTTCTGGCTAAGATGAGTCAGTAGTAGATTGTTCTGGCTAATATGAGTCAGTAGTAGATTGTTCTGGCTAAGATGAGTCGGTAGTAGATTGTTCTGGCTAAGATGAGTTAGTAGTAGATTGTTCTGGCTAAGTCTGTAGTAGATTGTTCTGGCTAAGTCAGTAGTAGATTGTTCTGGCTAAGTCAGTAGTAGATTGTTCTGGCTAAGTCAGTTGTAGATTGTTCTGGCTAAGTCAGTAGTAGATTGTTCTGGCTAAGTCAGTAGTAGATTGTTCTGGCTAAGTCCGTAGTAGATTGTTCTGGCTAAGTCCGTAGTAGATTGTTCTGGCTAAGTCAGTAGTAGATTGTTCTGGCTAAGTCAGTAGTAGATTGTTCTGGCTAAGTCTGTAGTAGATTGTTCTGGCTAAGTCCGTAGTAGATTGTTCTGGCTAAGTCAGTAGTAGATTGTTCTGGCTAAGATGAGTCAGTAGTAGATTGTTCTGGCTAATATGAGTCAGTAGTAGATTGTTCTGGCTACGATGAGTCAGTAGTAGATTGTTCTGGCTAAGATGAGTCAGTAGTAGATTGTTCTGGCTAATATGAGTCAGTAGTAGATTGTTCTGGCTAAGATGAGTCAGTAGTAGATTGTTCTGGCTAAGTCTGTAGTAGATTGTTCTGGCTAAGTCCGTAGTAGATTGTTCTAGCTACGATGAGTCAGTAGTAGATTGTTCTGGCTAAGATGAGTCAGTAGTAGATTGTTCTGGCTAAGATGAGTCAGTAGTAGATTGTTCTGGCTAAGATGAGTCAGTAGTAGATTGTTCTGGCTAAGATGAGTCAGTAGTAGATTGTTCTGGCTAAGATGAGTCAGTAGTAGATTGTTCTGGCTAATATGAGTCAGTAGTAGATTGTTCTGGCTACGATGAGTCAGTAGTAGATTGTTCTGGCTAAGATGAGTCAGTAGTAGATTGTTCTGGCTAATATGAGTCAGTAGTAGATTGTTCTGGCTACGATGAGTCAGTAGTAGATTGTTCTGGCTAAGATGAGTCAGTAGTAGATTGTTCTGGCTAATATGAGTCAGTAGTAGATTGTTCTGGCTAAGATGAGTCGGTAGTAGATTGTTCTGGCTAAGATGAGTTAGTAGTAGATTGTTCTGGCTAAGTCTGTAGTAGATTGTTCTGGCTAAGTCAGTCGTAGATTGTTCTGGCTAAGTCAGTAGTAGATTGTTCTGGCTAAGTCAGTAGTAGATTGTTCTGGCTAAGTCCGTAGTAGATTGTTCTGGCTAAGTCTGTAGTAGATTGTTCTGGCTAAGTCAGTAGTAGATTGTTCTGGCTAAGTCAGTAGTAGATTGTTCTGGCTAAGTCTGTAGTAGATTGTTCTGGCTAAGTCCGTAGTAGATTGTTCTGGCTAAGTCAGTAGTAGATTGTTCTGGCTAAGATGAGTCAGTAGTAGATTGTTCTGGCTAATATGAGTCAGTAGTAGATTGTTCTGGCTACGATGAGTCAGTAGTAGATTGTTCTGGCTAAGATGAGTCAGTAGTAGATTGTTCTGGCTAATATGAGTCAGTAGTAGATTGTTCTGGCTAAGATGAGTCAGTAGTAGATTGTTCTGGCTAAGTCTGTAGTAGATTGTTCTGGCTAAGTCTGTAGTAGATTGTTCTGGCTAAGTCCGTAGTAGATTGTTCTAGCTACGATGAGTCAGTAGTAGATTGTTCTGGCTAAGATGAGTCAGTAGTAGATTGTTCTGGCTAAGATGAGTCAGTAGTAGATTGTTCTGGCTAAGATGAGTCAGTAGTAGATTGTTCTGGCTAAGATGAGTCAGTAGTAGATTGTTCTGGCTAAGATGAGTCAGTAGTAGATTGCTCTGGCTAATATGAGTCAGTAGTAGATTGTTCTGGCTACGATGAGTCAGTAGTAGATTGTTCTGGCTAAGATGAGTCAGTAGTAGATTGTTCTGGCTAATATGAGTCAGTAGTAGATTGTTCTGGCTACGATGAGTCAGTAGTAGATTGTTCTGGCTAAGATGAGTCAGTAGTAGATTGTTCTGGCTAATATGAGTCAGTAGTAGATTGTTCTGGCTAAGATGAGTCGGTAGTAGATTGTTCTGGCTAAGATGAGTTAGTAGTAGATTGTTCTGGCTAAGTCTGTAGTAGATTGTTCTGGCTAAGTCAGTAGTAGATTGTTCTGGCTAAGTCAGTAGTAGATTGTTCTGGCTAAGTCAGTCGTAGATTGTTCTGGCTAAGTCAGTAGTAGATTGTTCTGGCTAAGTCAGTAGTAGATTGTTCTGGCTAAGTCCGTAGTAGATTGTTCTGGCTAAGTCCGTAGTAGATTGTTCTGGCTAAGTCAGTAGTAGATTGTTCTGGCTAAGTCAGTAGTAGATTGTTCTGGCTAAGTCTGTAGTAGATTGTTCTGGCTAAGTCCGTAGTAGATTGTTCTGGCTAAGTCAGTAGTAGATTGTTCTGGCTAAGATGAGTCAGTAGTAGATTGTTCTGGCTAATATGAGTCAGTAGTAGATTGTTCTGGCTACGATGAGTCAGTAGTAGATTGTTCTGGCTAAGATGAGTCAGTAGTAGATTGTTCTGGCTAATATGAGTCAGTAGTAGATTGTTCTGGCTAAGATGAGTCAGTAGTAGATTGTTCTGGCTAAGTCTGTAGTAGATTGTTCTGGCTAAGTCCGTAGTAGATTGTTCTAGCTACGATGAGTCAGTAGTAGATTGTTCTGGCTAAGATGAGTCAGTAGTAGATTGTTCTGGCTAAGATGAGTCAGTAGTAGATTGTTCTGGCTAAGATGAGTCAGTAGTAGATTGTTCTGGCTAAGATGAGTCAGTAGTAGATTGTTCTGGCTAATATGAGTCAGTAGTAGATTGTTCTGGCTACGATGAGTCAGTAGTAGATTGTTCTGGCTAAGATGAGTCAGTAGTAGATTGTTCTGGCTAATATGAGTCAGTAGTAGATTGTTCTGGCTACGATGAGTCAGTAGTAGATTGTTCTGGCTAAGATGAGTCAGTAGTAGATTGTTCTGGCTAATATGAGTCAGTAGTAGATTGTTCTGGCTACGATGAGTCAGTAGTAGATTGTTCTGGCTAAGATGAGTCAGTAGTAGATTGTTCTGGCTAATATGAGTCAGTAGTAGATTGTTCTGGCTAAGATGAGTCGGTAGTAGATTGTTCTGGCTAAGATGAGTTAGTAGTAGATTGTTCTGGCTAAGTCTGTAGTAGATTGTTCTGGCTAAGTCAGTAGTAGATTGTTCTGGCTAAGTCAGTAGTAGATTGTTCTGGCTAAGTCAGTCGTAGATTGTTCTGGCTAAGTCAGTAGTAGATTGTTCTGGCTAAGTCAGTAGTAGATTGTTCTGGCTAAGTCCGTAGTAGATTGTTCTGGCTAAGTCCGTAGTAGATTGTTCTGGCTAAGTCAGTAGTAGATTGTTCTGGCTAAGTCAGTAGTAGATTGTTCTGGCTAAGTCTGTAGTAGATTGTTCTGGCTAAGTCCATAGTAGATTGTTCTGGCTAAGTCAGTAGTAGATTGTTCTGGCTAAGATGAGTCAGTAGTAGATTGTTCTGGCTAATATGAGTCAGTAGTAGATTGTTCTGGCTACGATGAGTCAGTAGTAGATTGTTCTGGCTAAGATGAGTCAGTAGTAGATTGTTCTGGCTAATATGAGTCAGTAGTAGATTGTTCTGGCTAAGATGAGTCAGTAGTAGATTGTTCTGGCTAAGTCTGTAGTAGATTGTTCTGGCTAAGTCCGTAGTAGATTGTTCTAGCTACGATGAGTCAGTAGTAGATTGTTCTGGCTAAGATGAGTCAGTAGTAGATTGTTCTGGCTAAGATGAGTCAGTAGTAGATTGTTCTGGCTAAGATGAGTCAGTAGTAGATTGTTCTGGCTAAGATGAGTCAGTAGTAGATTGTTCTGGCTAAGATGAGTCAGTAGTAGATTGTTCTGGCTAATATGAGTCAGTAGTAGATTGTTCTGGCTACGTGAGTCAGTAGTAGATTGTTCTGGCTAAGATGAGTCAGTAGTAGATTGTTCTGGCTAATATGAGTCAGTAGTAGATTGTTCTGGCTACGATGAGTCAGTAGTAGATTGTTCTGGCTAAGATGAGTCAGTAGTAGATTGTTCTGGCTAATATGAGTCAGTAGTAGATTGTTCTGGCTAAGATGAGTCGGTAGTAGATTGTTCTGGCTAAGATGAGTTAGTAGTAGATTGTTCTGGCTAAGTCTGTAGTAGATTGTTCTGGCTAAGTCAGTCGTAGATTGTTCTGGCTAAGTCAGTAGTAGATTGTTCTGGCTAAGTCAGTAGTAGATTGTTCTGGCTAAGTCCGTAGTAGATTGTTCTGGCTAAGTCCGTAGTAGATTGTTCTGGCTAAGTCAGTAGTAGATTGTTCTGGCTAAGTCAGTAGTAGATTGTTCTGGCTAAGTCTGTAGTAGATTGTTCTGGCTAAGTCCGTAGTAGATTGTTCTGGCTAAGTCAGTAGTAGATTGTTCTGGCTAAGATGAGTCAGTAGTAGATTGTTCTGGCTAATATGAGTCAGTAGTAGATTGTTCTGGCTACGATGAGTCAGTAGTAGATTGTTCTGGCTAAGATGAGTCAGTAGTAGATTGTTCTGGCTAATATGAGTCAGTAGTAGATTGTTCTGGCTAAGATGAGTCAGTAGTAGATTGTTCTGGCTAAGTCTGTAGTAGATTGTTCTGGCTAAGTCTGTAGTAGATTGTTCTGGCTAAGTCCGTAGTAGATTGTTCTAGCTACGATGAGTCAGTAGTAGATTGTTCTGGCTAAGATGAGTCAGTAGTAGATTGTTCTGGCTAAGATGAGTCAGTAGTAGATTGTTCTGGCTAAGATGAGTCAGTAGTAGATTGTTCTGGCTAAGATGAGTCAGTAGTAGATTGTTCTGGCTAAGATGAGTCAGTAGTAGATTGTTCTGGCTAATATGAGTCAGTAGTAGATTGTTCTGGCTACGATGAGTCAGTAGTAGATTGTTCTGGCTAAGATGAGTCAGTAGTAGATTGTTCTGGCTAATATGAGTCAGTAGTAGATTGTTCTGGCTAAGATGAGTCAGTAGTAGATTGTTCTGGCTAAGATGAGTCAGTAGTAGATTGTTCTGGCTAAGATGAGTCAGTAGTAGATTGTTCTGGCTAAGATGAGTCAGTAGTAGATTGTTCTGGCTAAGATGAGTCAGTAGTAGATTGTTCTGGCTAATATGAGTCAGTAGTAGATTGTTCTGGCTACGATGAGTCAGTAGTAGATTGTTCTGGCTAAGATGAGTCAGTAGTAGATTGTTCTGGCTAATATGAGTCAGTAGTAGATTGTTCTGGCTAAGATGAGTCAGTAGTAGATTGTTCTGGCTAATATGAGTCAGTAGTAGATTGTTCTGGCTAAGATGAGTCGGTAGTAGATTGTTCTGGCTAAGATGAGTTAGTAGTAGATTGTTCTGGCTAAGTCTGTAGTAGATTGTTCTGGCTAAGTCAGTAGTAGATTGTTCTGGCTAAGTCAGTAGTAGATTGTTCTGGCTAATATGAGTCAGTAGTAGATTGTTCTGGCTAAGATGAGTCAGTAGTAGATTGTTCTGGCTAAGATGAGTCAGTAGTAGATTGTTCTGGCTAAGATGAGTCAGTAGTAGATTGTTCTGGCTAAGATGAGTCAGTAGTAGATTGTTCTGGCTAAGATGAGTCAGTAGTAGATTGTTCTGGCTAATATGAGTCAGTAGTAGATTGTTCTGGCTACGATGAGTCAGTAGTAGATTGTTCTGGCTAAGATGAGTCAGTAGTAGATTGTTCTGGCTAATATGAGTCAGTAGTAGATTGTTCTGGCTAAGATGAGTCAGTAGTAGATTGTTCTGGCTAATATGAGTCAGTAGTAGATTGTTCTGGCTAAGATGAGTCGGTAGTAGATTGTTCTGGCTAAGATGAGTTAGTAGTAGATTGTTCTGGCTAAGTCTGTAGTAGATTGTTCTGGCTAAGTCAGTAGTAGATTGTTCTGGCTAAGTCAGTAGTAGATTGTTCTGGCTAAGTCAGTCGTAGATTGTTCTGGCTAAGTCAGTAGTAGATTGTTCTGGCTCAGTCAGTAGTAGATTGTTCTGGCTAAGTCCGTAGTAGATTGTTCTGGCTAAGTCCGTAGTAGATTGTTCTGGCTAAGTCAGTAGTAGATTGTTCTGGCTAAGTCAGTAGTAGATTGTTCTGGCTAAGTCTGTAGTAGATTGTTCTGGCTAAGTCCGTAGTAGATTGTTCTGGCTAAGTCAGTAGTAGATTGTTCTGGCTAAGATGAGTCAGTAGTAGATTGTTCTGGCTAATATGAGTCAGTAGTAGATTGTTCTGGCTACGATGAGTCAGTAGTAGATTGTTCTGGCTAAGATGAGTCAGTAGTAGATTGTTCTGGCTAATATGAGTCAGTAGTAGATTGTTCTGGCTAAGATGAGTCAGTAGTAGATTGTTCTGGCTAAGTCTGTAGTAGATTGTTCTGGCTAAGTCCGTAGTAGATTGTTCTAGCTACGATGAGTCAGTAGTAGATTGTTCTGGCTAAGATGAGTCAGTAGTAGATTGTTCTGGCTAAGATGAGTCAGTAGTAGATTGTTCTGGCTAAGATGAGTCAGTAGTAGATTGTTCTGGCTAAGATGAGTCAGTAGTAGATTGTTCTGGCTAAGATGAGTCAGTAGTAGATTGTTCTGGCTAATATGAGTCAGTAGTAGATTGTTCTGGCTACGATGAGTCAGTAGTAGATTGTTCTGGCTAAGATGAGTCAGTAGTAGATTGTTCTGGCTAATATGAGTCAGTAGTAGATTGTTCTGGCTACGATGAGTCAGTAGTAGATTGTTCTGGCTAAGATGAGTCAGTAGTAGATTGTTCTGGCTAATATGAGTCAGTAGTAGATTGTTCTGGCTAAGATGAGTCGGTAGTAGATTGTTCTGGCTAAGATGAGTTAGTAGTAGATTGTTCTGGCTAAGTCTGTAGTAGATTGTTCTGGCTAAGTCAGTAGTAGATTGTTCTGGCTAAGTCAGTAGTAGATTGTTCTGGCTAAGTCAGTCGTAGATTGTTCTGGCTAAGTCAGTAGTAGATTGTTCTGGCTAAGTCAGTAGTAGATTGTTCTGGCTAAGTCCGTAGTAGATTGTTCTGGCTAAGTCCGTAGTAGATTGTTCTGGCTAAGTCAGTAGTAGATTGTTCTGGCTAAGTCAGTAGTAGATTGTTCTGGCTAAGTCTGTAGTAGATTGTTCTGGCTAAGTCCGTAGTAGATTGTTCTGGCTAAGTCAGTAGTAGATTGTTCTGGCTAAGATGAGTCAGTAGTAGATTGTTCTGGCTAATATGAGTCAGTAGTAGATTGTTCTGGCTACGATGAGTCAGTAGTAGATTGTTCTGGCTAAGATGAGTCAGTAGTAGATTGTTCTGGCTAATATGAGTCAGTAGTAGATTGTTCTGGCTAAGATGAGTCAGTAGTAGATTGTTCTGGCTAAGTCTGTAGTAGATTGTTCTGGCTAAGTCTGTAGTAGATTGTTCTGGCTAAGTCCGTAGTAGATTGTTCTAGCTACTGATGAGTCAGTAGTAGATTGTTCTGGCTAAGATGAGTCAGTAGTAGATTGTTCTGGCTAAGATGAGTCAGTAGTAGATTGTTCTGGCTAAGATGAGTCCGTAGTAGATTGTTCTGGCTAAGTCAGTAGTAGATTGTTCTGGCTAAGATGAGTCAGTAGTAGATTGTTCTGGCTAAGATGAGTCAGTAGTAGATTGTTCTGGCTAAGATTGTTCTGGCTAGTCGTAGTAGATTGTTCTGGCTAAGTTCAGTCAGTAGTAGATTGTTCTGGCTCAGTCCGTAGTAGATTGTTCTGGCTAAGTCCGTAGTAGATTGTTCTGGCTAAGTCCATAGTAGATTGTTCTGGCTAAGTCAGTAGTAGATTGTTCTGGCTAAGTCAGTCGTAGATTGTTCTGGCTAAGTCAGTAGTAGATTGTTCTGGCTAAGTCCGTAGTAGATTGTTCTGGCTAAGTCAGTAGTAGATTGTTCTGGCTAAGTCAGTAGTAGATTGTTCTGGCTAAGTCAGTAGTAGATTGTTCTGGCTAAGTCTGTAGTAGATTGTTCTGGCTAAGTCCGTAGTAGATTGTTCTGGCTAAGTCAGTAGTAGATTGTTTATTTTATATGGGTGATAAACGTAGGCCTACTCGGTTTTTCCCAAACTGGAGGAAATGAAACAAGTTCTTTCTGGTCACTAATATGAATATGTACACCCACTGTTGCACAACAATGCTGATGACCGGTCATTGGTAAACAATCAAGATGCGCAACGTTTTGGTTCTAAAGCATAGAGTAGAATTTAATGACGACTTGCGGGCAATGAGTTCAGAACCACAACGACAAAAACTTTATTAAAAAGTGCACTCAGGAGACTGGAAGGGTAAAGCCCTATCTGTGCACGTGCCTGTTCCTAGAGTTGCAGGGACTATTGTGCTAAGGGCTGAGGGTTCTTACTTGTGCTGATCTCAGTCACCACTGAGGGTTCTGGTGTGCTTCCATCCTCCTCTCCACTGGGCAGATCTACCGAGAAGATGAAAGAGGTGTGGTCAGTTCAGAATGCTAGTACAGTTCAAGGCCCAGGCAGGACTAGGGAGGACCAGGGAGGACTAGGGAGGACCAGGGAGGACTAACCATTAATTTACTCAACAGGTGGAACATATACTGTACATCTGAAGTGCAGCAGGGTGGAGAATGAACCCTGTGCACCTAGTGGATTATGGGGGAGAAAATAGTTCCAGTAAACAGTTAGATTAACTATGGATGTGATGGGACCACTGCTTTTCTGTAACGACTATTCAGGGGCAGTGTGACATTCTTTACAGTATAGCATTGTAAACATGACCTTTACATGTATATCCTAAATTAAGTTTCAATATGAAAGGAAAGCTGGTTTACGATCCAGTTGTGTCGACCCCAGACCCTACCTCCTGATGCTTCGTCCGCAGTGAAGTCCTCGTCATCGTCTAAGAACCGCTGAGACCTTTGGACGACAGTCCTCTCGGAGTCCAGGTCCTCAGGCAGCGGGACCTCTCCCCACACCTTGGAGCTCTGAGCCACCTGCAGACAGCAGACACACACAACACCACAGTGAGATTTATAGGGTTTGAAGTCTAACGTCTCCAGACGGAACCCTATTTTTCAGCCCCACACTACCATCTCAGTTGTGTTGTCCTTCCAGTCCCAGTCCCCTATAGAGTTCTGGTCAAAAGCGCAGTATATAGGGAATAGAGTACCAGTTGGGAAGTAGCCCAGGTCAGTTAGGTTACACCCAGCAGTCCTAGACGGTAGTGTGAGGCTGTCAAGCTCTGAGCTTCACACAGGAAATAGGTGCATTGTGGTATGTTTGCATTAACGTTCGTCATCTATGTGAACTGTCGGAGACCAGTAGATAGTAGAGTAGATATGCAAGTGGTTGTGAATGAGGACATGCCATTCACAAAACTAATGCAACAAGGATGGAGGCAACTGCCAGTCTTCAACTAACCAGATTCTTAAGGGTGCTGTTTGCATGAAATTGATAGTTTCTAGTTACTTTTTAAAGGTATTTTCTATTTTATCAATTACTGTAAATGTGTATTGCATTTTGCATTGATTTCACAATGGTTGATCAAGAGTCACTAATATCATGGAGCTTCAGCTTGGTGCAGGTGCATGATTGAACACAGAAATTGAACACCAGTGAGCTAGTTGAGGTTGACATCAGAATGTTTTGATGACACAAATCTGTTAAAGTATGCTTTAAGCTCCATCCCCCAGGCAGGCAGGCATGCAGGCAGGCAGGCATGCAGGCAGGCAGGCCGGCAGGCAGGCAGGCAGGCGGCCTGGTCCAGAGCAGCATACCACAATCAGAGCATTATGATGGACCCTCAACAGAGGATCAGGAAGCAAGCACTTTATCAAAACCAGAGGGTGATCCCTTCATTACGTCAAGGTGTGAAGAGATTGTTAAATGCATTTGGAGAAGAGGGAAAAAGGTATGGGATGGTGTTCATTTTCATACCTGCATTTGATAACAGTTCAATAGAGGAAGGAGTCTATATTCTCAAAGGGATCTAATCTCTGTGGAAGGTCATTACTGACACAATACAACTACACAAATCTAATTGAAGACATTGAGCACTTAGGCAGCAAATCTGATATCTGATCATCTTGATAATGCATTGATGATACCACCCAAGTTATCCAGCCTACTCTCTCAACTTCAAAACTTCTGGTACAAAAACAGAGCCTTAACCTCTCTCTTCCTGGGTCCATATCATCCCCACCGGACCCTGTTGTTGTCCAAAACCTGAGCTATATGTTTGCATAGTTCCCAGGCAGCATGCCACCCTTGGCATTTCCAGTTGGCATGGCACGCCAGTTCCCATTTTCACCCGCACCCATCATGGCATAGTTTCCCATTTAAATGTCTCCGACTAATAAATAACTTGATCTCTCCCTCAAATCCTATCTCCCCTGACTGAACACCCTACAACAACAATCCCGGGACTTTTTTAAAAGGAAACCGCTGACTGGACAATTTCTTTTCACTGGAGCCAACCAGCCAACCGTTGGTGTGATCATCTCCTGCTTCCCAGTCCCACTCCCTTGGGATAGATGGGGTCTGATGGGGTTCTCTCTCTTGCTCTCGCTCTCTCGCTATGTCATTCTTTCTCTCTCTCTTTCTTTCCCTCTCTCTCTCTCTCTCTCTCTCTCTCCCTATAACTCTCACTCTCTCTCACTCATTCTCTCTCTCGTGCATTCTCCCTCCCTCTCTCTCTGGACGAGAGACACATTGCCATACTGGCAAAAAAAATCCTCATAGACTAGACCACATTCATTGCTTATCAGTCAGTGCTTCATCACTTGATTAGTTAATCAATAAACAATGTAGTGTCAGTTATCACACTGTTAGAAACATTCATTTTTTTTCCCCAACCCTGCACCTTTAACACAGAAGCTAGTGTAACCCTTAGGTCCCTCTAGAAGTTGGGACATGTCCACTGTGTTTCGGTTTTCCATTGTTTTTTCTGGATCAAAAAGCGGCTTAGGTGGTGGCCGTGGCAGGGGCCATGGCAATGGTCGTTTAAGTTTACACTGAAAGCGTTTTTTTTTCATGATTTCTATTTTTTATGGTTTGGACAACCAGGCAACCAGAATAAACGCCAAGGATTTCAATGGCAGAAAAATCCCTGTTATCATTGCCTCCAGATAAAGGTCCTGCTCCCTGCTCAATGTTTGCCGAATTGTCACTTGATATGCATCCCTATAAGTCTTCTGTTTAGGGACGGGCAACTGGCCCCCCTTTTTTAGGATCAATTTCCAAAACATAAAAGCAAAAATTGTTTGGGAACACAGTCAGAGTCTCAACTTACTATTGAGAGTTGGAATAGTAGAATACACAAGGTGCAATTTCGAAATTTGGTTGTGCATCAATTGTCCCACAATTAGCCCATGTCGCAAACATTTTTTAGATTGGAAAGTTTGTCTAGCCAACTATCCAAACATCTAGTAATCATTGACGAATTACCAACCGGGGTAATTCACAACATCTAGAAACTTTCACTCAGATATCATATTAAAAACTGCTAACATTTCTCTCCACATCTATGGCAAAATGTGTAGAATTGCAGCCACTGCGGCCCCTCATGATGAGTTCAGATTTTTTGAGGCCCCCAACCTCATCAAAGTTGCCGATCCCTGGTGTAAAAGGAGGTACAGACCAAAAGCGAGAGAAACACATTCTACGGGGTATGGAAGGACAGCCGAGTAAGGCCACAGGGAGAAGCCTTAAGACAAGTTAACCCCTCTAAATTTGCCCAGCTGTTGTTTACAGTGCAAGGGGATAGGAATTCTAACATTTTGTCTCCGTGAACAATCGATGACCAGCAGCATTGGCAGAACGATCAGAAGGAACAGAGGGGGTTGGGACAATGCAGCCAAGATCCCATCGGAGAGGAGAGCACTATCAGCACTGTCCTGGATTTCTAGTCAAACATCTGTTGTCTTCCCAGCTAGACCCAGAGCCAGCGCCAGACAGATGTGTGCCCATGAGATGGTCGTGTAATAACCTTAATATTATACATTACACAAACGCACACACACTACTCCCATCCCCACCATGTCCCTGTAACAGCCGTCAGCCAAGGCCTGTCGAGGGAGAACAGCGTGAGAAGAATGTTTTAGGGGATTCAGTTCGCCCCCTCCACCAGTCAGCCCTAATGCAGCTGCAGAATGAATGGACTATGTGTGAGAAACATCTTCACGTTGCAGACACAGCAAGGCCTAACTTAGCACTGAAACTACCAACTGTAACTCTCGTTTTGCTTCATATTTACAGCTTTATTATAATATGTTTTTCCAGCATTACACATTTAATAAATATTGTACCTTCAGAAAGTATTCATCCCTCTTGACTAATTCCACATGTATTTGTGTTACAGGCCAAATTAGACTAATCTCACCCAGCTACACGTAATACACCATAACGACAAAGTAAAATCATGTTTTTAGACATTTTTGCAAATTTATTGAAAATGAAATATCCCTGAGTCAATACATGTTAGAATCACATTTGGCCTTCTGGGTAAGTCTTTAAGAGCTTTGCACACCTGGATTGTACAATATTTGCACATTATTATTTTTTTTAATTCTTCAAGCTCTGTCAAGTTGGTTGTTGATCATTGCTATACAGCCATTTTCAAGTCTTGCCATAGATCTTTGAGTCGATTGAAGTCAAAACTGTAACTAGGCCACCCAGGAACATTCACAATTATATTTGGCCTTGTGTTTCAGGTTATTGTCCTGCTGAAAGTTGAATTCATATCCCAGTGTCTGGTGAAAAGCAAACTGAACCAGGTTTTCCTCTAGGAATTTGCCTGTGCTTAGCTCAATTATTGTCTTTTTTTTTATCCTGAAAAACTTCCTTGTCCTTAATGATTACAAGCATACACATAATATGATGCAGCCACCACTATGCTTGAAAATATGGAGAGTGGTTCTCAGTAATGTGCTTTTTTGGATTTGCCACAAACATAACACTTTGTTTCAGGACAAAAAGTGTATTGCTTTTCAATATTTTTTGCAGTATTACTTTTGCGCCTTGTTGCAAACCGGATGTATGTTTCAGAATATCAATGTATTCTGTACAGGCTTCCTTCTTTTCACTTTGTAAATAAGGTTAGCATTATGGACTAACTACAATGTTGTTGATCAATCTTCAGTTTTTTCCAATCACAGCCATTAAACTCTATAACTGTTTTAAAGTCACCATTGGCCTCATGGTGAAATCCCTGAGCGGTTTCCTTCTTCTTCTCCAGCAACTGAATTAGGAAGGATGTCTGTATCTTTGTAGTGACTGGGTATATCGATGCACCATAATTAATAGCTTCACCACACTCAAACCGATATTCAATGTCTGCTTTTTTATTTTTTACCCATCTACCAATAGGTGCCCTACTTTGCGAGGCATTGTGGTTGAATCTGTGTTTAAAATTCAATGTTTGACTGAGGAACCTGACAGATAATTGTACAGCGCCTTTGGAAAGTCTTCAGACCCCTTGACCTTTTCTGCATTTTTTTACTTTACAGACTTATTCTAAAATGGATGACATTTTTTTACTTTAAAGACTTACTCTAAAATGGATTACATTTTTTTTAATGCTCAGCAATCTACACACATCACCCCATAATGACAAATGGAAAACAGGTTTCAAGAAATTTTTCCAAATTGATAAAAAACAAAAAACAGAAATAACTTATTTACATAAGTATTCAGACCCTTTGCTATGAGACTCGAAATTGAGTTCAAGTGCATCCTGTTTCCATTGGTCATCCTTGAAATGTTTCTACAACTTGATTGGAGTCCACCTGTGGTCAATTCAATTGATTGGACATGATTTGGAAAGGCACTCTCTGAGCCAAGAGACCAAAGGAAATGTCCGTAGAGCTCCAAGACAGGATTGTGACGAGGCACAGTTCTGGGGAAGGGTACCAAAACATTTCTGCAGAATTGAAGGTCCCCAAGAACACAGTGGCCTCCATCATTCTTAAATGGAAGAAGTTTGGAACCACCAAGACTCTTCCTAGAGCTGGCCACCCGGAAAACTGAGCAATCAGGGGAGAAGGGCCTTGGTCAGGGCTTGGATGCCAAGCTTCACGTCTGGATGAACCCTGGCACCATCCCTAAGGTGAAGCATGGTGGTGACAGCATCATGCTGTGGGGATGTTTTTCAGTGACAGGGATTGGGAGCCTAGTCAGACTAGTCAGGATTGAGGAAAAGATGAACGGAGCAAAGTACAGAGAGGTCCTTGATGAAAACCTGCTTCAGAGCGCTCAGGACCTCAGACTGCGGCGAAGGTTCACACAGCCAAGACAAGGCAGGAGTGGCTTCGGGACAAGTCTCTGAATGTCCTTGAGTGGCCCAGCCAGAGCCTGGACTTGAACCCGATAGAACATCTCTGGAGAGACGTGAAAATAGCTGTGCAACAATGCTCCCCTCCAACCTGATAGAGCTTGAGAGGATATGCAAAGAAGAATGGGAGAGACTCCCCAAATACAGGTGTGCCAAGGTTGTAGCGTCATACCCAAGAAGAATCCAGGCTATAATCACTGCCGATGGTGCTTTAGTAAAGGGTCTGAATACTGAATAAGGCTGTAGCGTAACAAAATGTACAAATAGTCAACGGGTCTGAATACTTGCCGAAGGCACTGCCTTGTCTACTGCTGCTTTGGTTAGTGGTTAGTGTCTTATTTCACTGTAGAGCCTCCAGCCCTGCTCAATATGCCTTAGATAGCCATTTTGCAACCTCCCGGGTGGCGCAGTGGTTAAGGGCGCTGTACTGCAGCACCAGGTCTGCCACCAGAGACTCTGGGTTCGCGCCCAGGCTCTGTCGTAACTGGGAGGTCCGTGGGGTGATGCACAATTGGCCGAGCGTTGTCGGGGTTCGGGAGGGTTTGGTCGGTAGGGATATCCTTGCCTTATCGCGCACCAGCGACTCCTGTGGCGGGCTGGGCGCAGTGCACGCTAACCAAGGTTTCCAAGGTTGCTACTTCTCAGATAGAGTTCAGTGTGTCAAATCAATGGGACTCTTTTCTGGACCTCTGGCAGTCTCTATGGGGGTGCCACAGGGTTCAATTCTCAGGCCAACTCTTTTCTCTGTATACATCAATGATGTTGCTCTTGCTGCTGGTGATTCTCTGATCCACCTCTATGTAGAAGACACCATTCTGTATACATCTGGCCCTTCTCTGGACATTGTGTTAACAAACCTCCAAACGAGCTTACATGTCATATAACACTCCTTCCGTGGCCTCCAACTTCTTTTAAATGCTAGTAAAACTAAATGCAGGCTCTTCAACCGATTACTGCCCGTACCCTCCCGCCAGACTATCATCACTACTCTGGACGGTTCTGACTTAGAATATGTGGACCACTACAAATACCTAGGTGTCTGGTTAGACTATAAACTCTCCTTCCAGACTCACATTAAGCATTTCCAATCCAAAATTTAATCGGATTCCTATTTTGCACCAAAGCAACAAAGCCTCCTTCACTCATCCTTCACTCACTCATTGCCTTACCTCCCTAATCTTCTACATTTGCACACACTGTACATAGATTTTTCTATTGTGTTACTGAATTTACGTTTGTTTATGTGTAACTCTGTTGTTTTGTTGCACTGCCTTGCTTTATCTTGGCCAGGTTGCAGTTGTAAATGAGAACTTGTTCTCAACTGGCCTACCTGGTTAAATAAAGGTGAAATAAAATAAAATGAAAATGTGTGGGGTACAGAGATGAGGTAGTCATTCAAAAATCATGTGAAACACTATTATTTCACAGAGTGAATCCATGCAACTTATTTGACTTGTTATTAAGCAAATTTTTACTCATTAACTTATTTTGGCTTGCCATAACAAAACAAATACTTAATGACTCAAGCAATTTCAGCTTTTCTTAATTAGTAAAAATTTCTAAAAACATAATTACATTTTGACATTATGGGATATTATGTGTAGTTCAGTGACACAAAATCTTAAATTCAGGCTGTAACAACAAAATGTGGAAAAAGTCAAGGAGTGTGAATACCTTTTGAAGGCATTGTAGGTCATTTTCAGGTGGCAGGTAGTCTAGTGGTTAGAGCATTGGAGAAGTAACCGAAAGGTTGCAAGATCAAATCCCTGAGCTGACAAGGTACAAATCTGTCATTCTGCCCCTGAACAGGCAGTTAACCCACTGTTCCTAGCCTGTCATTGAAAATATGAATTTGTTCTTAACTGACTTGCCTAGTCAAATATATAAACTGTTGAGTTTCAAGCCTCTCACTTTTACAGATGAGCCCAGTAATTACAAAAATATACACATCAGTACACTGTAATTCCCGGGGTGTAGTGGAGGAAGAAGTCAGGCGCAGGAAACAGAGAGTTCAGGGTAGCAATACTTTTAATTCACCACACAGGTGAAAATGACACCAACCCAAACAAATGCCCCAAAACACGGGGAACTAAACAGTTCAGCAAAACACACATACACGGACTACCGGGACTTACAGTCGTGCACAATCATACAATGAAAATAATCCCGCACACCAGCAGGCGGGCCGGCAGGATAATAAAGCCCCAACCATTTACCCTAACGAAACACAGGTGTAACTAATAAACAGACAAGGGGGGAAAAAAGATCAGTGGCAGCTAGTAGGCCGGTGACGACGACCGCTGAGCGCCACCTGAACAGGAAGGGGAGCCACCTTCGGTAGGAGTCGTGACATACACTACAAAAAGCAAAACAGAGAAGAAAACAACAACTTTTTTCATTCAAAAGGTCCTCAATCAGCTGTCTGAAATGCCCTAGAGGCACTAAATCATCACATTGTAGTTTGGGAGATTATTCCACAATTCAGGTGTAAAAAGACTTAGACTACATATCTCTGTAAGGTCCAGATGATGAAGGGTGTACAGTATGTCTAATAACAGCAAGACAGGGAACAAAACAACACAAGCTGCATTCAGAAAACCCCTTGATTTTTCACTCTTTATGGCAAAGTTCTAACAATATTTCCTCAAACAGGGGGAGGTATGAGAGGCGACGCTGCCTAGGCTTTAAACAGGAATGGAATGTCAACTCTAAACTGACCAGCTAGCAGCAATAAGTGGATGACAGCTTGATACGGGCATGCTTTTCCCTGCCTGCACACAGATGTATACACGCACGCACGCCCTCCTAAAACACACACACACTCACGCACGCCCTCCTAAAACACACACACACGCACACACATCCACTCGCACATACAAACACACACACAGTAAAGCTTTCTGGTCTGCATGCTGCCCTGTGTACAGTACCAACTAGCACAGTACTACCAGGCACCACGGGCCTATGTTTCACTTCTCTGACACCAGATTCAGTACTACCAGGCACCATGGGCCTATGTTTCACTTCTCTGACACCAGATTCAGTACTACCAGGCACCATGGGCCTATGTTTCACTTCTCTGACACCAGATTCAGTACTGGGCCTATGTTTCACTTCTCTGACACCAGATTCAGTACTACCAGGCACCATGGGCCTATGTTTCAGACACCAGCACCATGGGCCTATGTTTCACTTCTCTGACACCAGATTCAGTTCACTACCAGGCACCATGGGCTTATGACACCAGATTTCACCAGGGGCCTTGTTTCACTCTCTGACACCAGATTCAGTACTACCAGGCACCATGGGCCTATGTTTCACTTCTCTGACACCAGGGCACCATGGGCAGTACTACACAGGCACCATGGGCCTATGTTTCACTTCTCTGACACCAGATTCAGTACTACCAGGCACCATGGGCCTATGTTTCACTTCTCTGACACCAGATTCAGTACTACCAGGCACCATGGGCCTATGTTTCACTTCTCTGACACCAGATTCAGTACTACCAGGCACCATGGGCCTATGTTTCACTTCTCTGACACCAGATTCTCTGATGTTTCACCACACCAGATTCAGTACTACCAGGCACCATGGGCCTATGTTTCACTGGGCCTATGTTTCACTTCTCTGACACCAGATTCAGTACTACCAGGCACCAGGGGCCTATGTTTCACTTCTCTGACACCAGATTCAGTACTACCAGGCACCAGGGGCCTATGTTTCACTTCTCTGACACCAGATTCAGTACTACCAGGCACCATGGGCCTATGTTTCACTTCTCTGACACCAGATTCAGTAATACCAGGCACCATGGGCCTATGTTTCACTTCTCTGACACCAGATTCAGTAATACCAGGCACCATGGGCCTATGTTTCACTTCTCTGACACCAGATTCAGTACTACAAGGCACCAGAGGCCTATGCTTCACCTCTCTGACACCAGATTCAGAACTACATGGCACCAGGGGCCTATGCTTCACTTCTCTGAACCCAGCTTTAGCACTACCAGGAACCAGGGGCCTCATTTATAACCTCTGGACAGGAGGAAGACTCTAGCGGCGCAGGACAGGAGGAAGACTCTGGCGGCGCAGGACAGGAGGAAGACTCTGGCGGCGCAGGACAGGAGGAAGACTCTGGCGGCGCAGGACAGGAGGAAGACTCTGGCGGCGCAGGACAGGAGGAAGACTCTGGCGGCAGAAGACGGAGAGACAGCCTGGTGCGGGGGGCTGCTACCGGAGGGCTGGTGCGTGGAGGTGGCACTGGATATACTGGACCATACAGGCGCACTGGAGCTCTTGAGCACCGAGCCTGTCCAACCTTACCTGGTTGCATGCTCCCGGTAGCCAGGCAAGTGCGGCGCGGTGGAATAGCCCGCACTGGGCTGTGCTGGCGAACCGGGGACACCGTGCGTAAGGCTGGTGCCATATAAGCCGGCCCAAGGAGACGCACTGGAGACCAGATGCGTAGAGCCGGCTTCATGGCACCTGGCTCGATGCCCACTCTAGCCCGTCCGATACGAGGAACTAGAACCTACCGCACCGGGGACACCATGCACTCCACAGCATAACACAGTGACTGCCCGGCCCCTCTCGCTCTCCGGTAAGCACAGGAAGTTGGCGTAGGTCTCCTACCTGGCGTAGCCACACTCCCTGTGTGCCCCCCCAAAACATTTTTGGGGGCTGGCTCTCGGCTTCCTTGCCAGTCGTGTTCCCTCTATCGCTGGCTCCTCTCTCCGGCTGCCTCTGCTCTCCTAGCTGCCTCCACCTGTTCCCATGGGAGGCGATCCCTTCCAGCCAGGATCTCCTCCCATATGTAGCAACCCTTGCCGTCCAAAACGTCCTCCCATGTCCAGGAGTCCTGACATAGCTGCTGCTGCAGCTGCTGCCCGTTACCATGCCGCTTGGTCCTTTTGTGGTGGGTGATTCTGTCACGATCATCGTAAGAAGCAGACCAAAGCACAGCGTGGCGTGAATGCATCATTTTAATGGATGACAAAAACACGAAGTCAACTGACCATAACAATAAATTAACAACAACCGTGACGCTATATACGAAATGTGCTGACACATAGACAATCACCCACAACCCACAATGACAAAACAGGCTACCTAAATATGGTTCCCAATCAGAGACAATGACTAACACCTGCCTCTGATTGAGAACCATATCAGGCCAAACACAGAAACAGACAAACTAAACATACAACATAGAATGCCCACTCAGATCACACCCTGATCAAACAAAACCTATAAACATACAAAGCAAACTATGGTCAGGGCATGACACAAACAGACACACAGGCACGCAGACAAGACAGACAGACAGACAAGACACACAGGCACAGTGGATGTAGAGGTTTTTGCCCTGTCTGTCATCCTTTTAGAGACAGCCTGACAGGCATCAGGGGGAAAGGAGAAAGTCAGTCCCTGAGAAAACACTGTTTTTCCACACCTATTACACTGACTGAATCAAACATGAGAGAGAGAGAGACGCCCAGTGGTGACATTTGACAATGGGGGTATGACAACAGGATGTGCTGAGTGTGTGTGTGTGCGTGTGCGTGCGTGTGTGTGTGTAAATGCATGTAAGTTTCCTGTTTGTGCTTAACCCTTGAACGAAGTGGTGGGGGGATTGAGAAACTGCCACTTGTGCCACCAAACCTCTGGCTGAGACCCTCTTAGATAAAGAGGATGATGAGAGAAGCCCTTCTGCTCTCTGCAGAGCTCTACACAGGGTCTAATCCAAAGTGATGGGACAGGAAGGAAGCATACAAGCCTCTTTCAATAGACTCTCTGACAACTTGCTACAGTACAATGTATTTTCTGTGACAATGCTCCATACAGACATTGACACAAAAAGCATCACAGTGTTTCTAAAGGGAAAAAGAGAGAGGGAGAGAGACCGTGTGTGTGTGTGTGTGTGTGTGTGTGTGTGTGTGTGTGTGTGTGTGTGTGTGTGTGTGTGTGTGTGTGTGTGTGTGTGTGTGTGTGTGTGTGTGCGTGCGTGCGTGCGTGCGTGTGTTTGTGTGTGTGTGTGTGTGTGTGTGTGTGTGTGTGTGTGTGTGTGTGTGTGTGTGTGTGTGTGTGTGTGTGTGTGTGTGTGTGTGCGTGCGTGCGTGCGTGTGTTTGTGTATGGAAAGGGTCAATTGTTGAGATAAAATCAACAGAAACATCAGAAATATAACATTCTGACCATATTACTCAGAGCGGCTGCGATCTTCCCACAGGTCATTCATTCTCTCCTTCCGCTCCCACATACGGATCATGCAATGCATGCTACAATACGTCACGACTCAAACAGGCATTCCGCTCTGTACAGGCCCAGCATTTCTCTCTCGACACACCTGCTAACTTTTTGGACGTGTCCAGAGTCAGACCCAGAGCAGCTGTTCGTCATGTTGGACACAGCAAATAATCTCCTGGTAGTGTGAGGCGGTATTGTGTGTGTAGCCTATGTACAGCCACTGGGTTGAAGTCCACAATGTGTTTCCCATTACATCTACTTAACAAGTCATTGAGAATAGTACCCTAAGGAATTCTCTGAGAGAAATAGAGAAATATTATCTGCTGCCTCTGACCTTCAACTTACAATTTTACATTTTTCATCTTTGCTGCATATTTTGAATGGATACGCCTAAATAACATGAAATGGGCTGATAAATTGGAAGCATTTAAAAAAGAAATCAAGGAAAACAATCTCAAATAGAAAGTAAGAACACTGTTAGTTGTAAATCAAATAGGGAGTAAGAACACTGTTAGTTGTAAATCAAATAGGGAGTAAGAACACTGTTAGTTGTAAATCAAATAGGAAGTAAGAACACTGTTAATTGTAAATCAAATAGGGAGTAAGAACACTGATAGTTGTAAATCAAACAGGGAGTAAGAACACTGATAGTTGTAAATCAAATAGGGAGTAAGAACACTGTTAGTTGTAAATCAAACAGGGAGTAAGAACACTGTTAATTTTAAATCAAATAGGGAGTAAGAACACTGTTAATTGTAAATCTAATAGGGAGTAAGAACACTGTTAGTTGTAAAATCAAATAGGGAGTAAGAACACTGTTAATTGTAAATCAAATAGGGAGTAAGAACACTGATAGTTGTAAATCAAACAGGGAGTAAGAACACTGTTAGTTGTAAATCAAATAGGGAGTAAGAACACTGATAGTTGTAAATCAAACAGGGAGTAAGAACACTGTTAATTGTAAATCAAATAGGGAGTAAGAACACTGTTAATTGTAAATCAAATAGGGAGTAAGAACACTGTTAGTTGTAAATCAAACAGGAAGTAAGAACACTGTTAGTTGTAAATGAAATGGTATCTGTTGTGAGTATGAAAACCTCATACTGTAAACAATCGGCATGTCATTTAGCATTCCTGCTTGTTGTGTGCAACCCTTTTGTCACGGTTCATGAATCCACTGCCTCCCTCTCTCTTTCTCTCTCTCTCTCTCTCCCGTGTTTGTGTGGGCGTGGTTCCCAATCTCGGCCTGATTGTCTGCGCCAGCTGGAACCACTTATCTTCCCTTTATATGTTCTGTAACCAGTGCTTCTTGTTGTCAGATCGTTGTTTCTTCCCTGAGGTTGTGTCGTGTGTCCGTGCTCTTCTCTTGTGTGGATTATCTGCTGTGCTCCTTCCTACTCATCCGGACACACTCCCCTGGTTTTCTCAGCACGTTATCATCGGAAGATGCGCCCGAGTCCCTGGGTCGGATTCCAGTCTGTCTGTCCTGTTGCTGCTGTGAACTATATTCATTAAACCATCGTTGCTTGCATCTTGCATCCGCCTCTGTGTTGTGACAGAACGATCTGACCAGACCATGGATGCAGCGAGTTCAACGAGTCTGACCGAATTCATTTCCCGCAGTATCACGAGAATGGATCAACAAGAGGAGAACATCTCCAGCACAGGTCGGGCAGTACAAGCCCTTGCGACGCAGGTATCCCAGCTGACCCAACAATTGCAACATCAGAGGGGTTCCGCTGCGCCACCTAGACCTGCAGTTCAACCCGCCCCGCCTGAGCCGGATTCCCAGCTAGAGCCACGGCTACCGACACCAGAGGGTTATTCAGGTGATCCTGACTATTGCAGAGCTTTTCTTATGAGATGTTCCATGCATTTCTCGTTGCAGCCACGGACCTTCAACCGTGAACAGTCTAAGGTAGCATTCGTACTCACACTGCTATCAGGCAAAGCGGCTCTTTGGGGAACGGCGGTGTGGGCGAACCAGGACCCATGCTGCACCTCTTTCCAGACACTCTCTGAGTAGATGAGAAGGGTCTTCGATCGGGCGTTGGTGGGTAGGGAGACGGCCAGACTACTCGCGGACCTTCGCCAAGGAGACCGTTCAGTATCGGAATACTCCATCCAATTCCGCACTCTGGCCGCAGAGAGTCAGTGGAACGAGGAGGCGCAGTGGGACATGTTCCTGCATGGGCTGGAGGACCGGATCCAGAAGGAGATTTATGTTCTGGACCTTCCCAGGAGTTTAAATGGACTAGTGGAACTAGCCTTGAGGGTCGACGCTCGTCTGAGTCGTATTGGCCGCCGAGCATGCCCTAACAGACCGTATAACGACACGGAGGGCTGGCATGCCAGCGGCGGGAACACGGCCAGTTCAGCCTCCGCTCACAAACCCATGCAGCTGGGGAGAGCTCGCCTCTCCCGGGAAGAGAGGGAGAGGCGGAGATCCCAAGGACTCTGTCTCTACTGTGGTAGAGCGGGCCACTTTATCCACTCCTGCCCGGTAAAAGATCAGGGCCGGTAGTAAACATGAGGCTACTATCGGGTGGTGTCACCACAGAGAAGACCTCATCATCTACTCTCCTCCCGGTAAGACTAAGATGGGCCACCCACACGCACGACACCCAAGCCTTACTGGACTCAGGAGCAGAGGGTAATTTCATGGACTTCAAGCTCGCTCACAAACTCCAGATCCCTATCACCTCACTCACGCACAAGATATCCGTCAACGCTCTCAATGGTCAAGAACTCCCCAACATTTCTCACACCACTGAACCTATCACACTCATCACTTCTGGCAATCACACTGAGACACTATCATTTCTACTCATGGACTCACCTCTTGCACCATTAGTTCTCGGCCACCCTTGGCTCACCCAACACAACCCCAGAGTTGACTGGGGTCATAACTCTATATCCATGTGGAGTAACAAGTGTCTTGAGTCCTGTTTAGTGTCTGCTTGTTCGTCTGTGTCTGATTCTGTGTTTCTAGAGGAGGCAGTGGATTTGTCTAACGTGCCCGTTGAATACCTCGACCTGAAGGAGGTGTTCAGTAAGTCCCGTGCTGCTTCTCTTCCTCCGCATCGTCCCTATGACTGTGCAATAGAATTATTGCCAGGTGAGTCTCCGCCTAAAGGCAAGTTATATTCACTCTCTGTTCCTGAGAGGGAGGCTATGGAGAGATACATCTCTGGTTCTCTGGCATCTAGATTCATTCGTCCTTCCTCTTCTCCAGCGGGGGCGGGGTTCTTCTTTGTGGGGAAGAAGGACGGATCTCTGCGTCCTTGCATTGATTACCGTGGGTTGAATAAGATCACAGTGAAGAATACCTATCCCTTACCGTTGATGTCCTCAGCCTTTGAAAGGTTACAGGGAGGATCCGTGTTCACTAAGTTGGATTTACGTAATGCATATCATTTGGTTCGCATAAGGGAGGGGGACGAATGGAAGACCGCGTTTAACACCCCCAGAGGGCACTTCGAATATTTGGTCATGCCTTTTGGGCTATCCAACTCCCCAGCGGTTTTCCAGGCACTCGTCAATGACGTGCTGAGAGATATGATTGATCAGTTCATATATGTTTACCTGGATGACATACTGATTTTTCTTCTTCTCTCCAGGAACACGTTCAGCACGTCTGACGAGTGCTTCAGAGGTTGTTGGAGAATGGACTTTTTGTCAAGGCGGAGAAATGCATTTTTCATGCACAATCCGTTCCATTCCTAGGTTACATCGTCTCGACTGAAGGTATTCGCATGGATCCTGACAAGGTTAAGGCTGTGGTGGATTGGCCAAGCCCAGATTCCCGTAAGGCCCTACAGAGGTTTCTGGGATTCGCCAATTTCTACCGGCGTTTCGTTCGCAACTTTAGCCAGATAGTCGATCCTCTTACCGCCTTAACCTCTCCCAGAGTGACGTTCAGGTGGTCCGATACAGCCGAGGCTGCATTCGCCAAACTCAAGAGCCACTTTGTTTCGGCTCCCATCCTCATAGCTCCCGATCCCTCGCGTCAGTTCATGGTGGAGGTGGACGCTTCAGAGGTGGGGGTAGGTGCGGTACTTTCCCAACGTTCCTCTTCTGACGACAAGATGCACCCTTGCGCGTTCCTTTCCCATCGGTTATCACCTGCGGAACGCAACTACGACATTGGCAACAGAGAGTTGTTGGCAGTGAAGTTAGCACTGGAGGAGTGGCGTCATTGGTTAGAGGGTTCGGGGGTACCTTTTATAGTTTGGACCGATCACAAGAATTTGGAATATATCAGAACCGCCAAGCGACTCAACTCCAGGCAGGCGCGGTGGGCACTCTTTTTCGGACGTTTTGACTTCTCTCTCTCGTATCGCCCGGGTTCCAAGAATGTCAAACCCGATTCCCTTTCTCGCATTTTTGACCATTCCGAACGCCCATCCACTCCCGAGTGCATCCTACCCGGGACCCTAGTGGTCTCCACACTCACATGGGAGGTTGAATCGAGGGTCAAAACGGCCTTAGAAGGGGTAACGCCTCCGCCCGGTTGCCCGCCTAATCGGTTGTTTGTGCCGGAGGGGTGTCGGTCCGATGTTATTCGGTGGGGGCACTGCTCCAACGTAGCGTGTCATCCAGGAGTCAGCCGTACTAGCTTTTTGGTTAAGCAACGCTTTTGGTGGCCACTGATGGCTCGTGACATTCACAGTTTTGTCTTGGCTTGCTCGGTTTGTGCCACTGGGAAGACTTCTAATCGACCCCCAGATGGGTTACTCCAACCGCTGTCGGTCCCTTCGAGACCCTGGTCCCACATCGCGCTAGATTTTGTTACCGGCCTCCCGCCCTCCCAGGGCAAGACGGTTGTTTTGACCGTGGTGGACCGGTTCTCGAAGGCGGCTCATTTTATTCACTTGCCTAAATTACCATCTGCCAAGGAGACAGCGGTAACTGTCGTGGATCACGTCTTTCGCTTACATGGCCTGCCGATGGACGTAGTTTCTGACCGGGGCCCCAATTTGTGTCCAAGTTTTGGCAAGAGTTTTGTAGGTTACTGGGAGCGAGTGTCAGCCTGTCTTCAGGGTTTCATCCCCAGAGCAACGGTCAAACGGAGAGGGCCAACCAAGATTTGGAGAGAGTGTTGCGATGTTTGGTTTCTAAGAATCCGTCTTCCTGGAGTCAACAACTCTCTATGGTTGAGTACGCTCACAATTCGTTGCCAGTGGCAGCCACGGGTCTCTCTCCGTTTGAGTGTAGTTTAGGTTACCAGCCACCTATCTTTCCCAGTACGGAGTCCGAGGTCACTGTTCCCTCCGCTCACGCTTTCATCCAGAGGTGCCGTCACGCATGGAGCAGAGCCCGTGAGACTCTTCTCCGGGTGGGGGCGCGCACCAAGGCTAAGGCCGATCGTCACCGGTCGAAGCCTCCGGTATACGTCGTTGGCCAAAGAGTGTGGCTTTCTACTAAGAACATTCCACTCCGATCCGTTTCGAACAAGCTTGCCCCCAAATTTATCGGCCCGTTCAAAGTCACCAGGATCATTAGTCCGGTGGCGGTCCGGCTCAAGCTTCCTCCGACGTATAGGAGAATTCATCCTACCTTTCATGTGTCTAAGATAAAAACCTGTGTTTCAGGCACGCATTAACCCGCCGGTCCCGGTTCCCCCGCCGCCACGACTTGTTGATGGGGAAACCACCTTTTCTGTCAATCGTATTTTGGACTCTAGAAGGAGGGGACGCGGATTCCAGTACCTGGTGGACTGGGAGGGTTACGGCCCGGAGGAGAGAAGTTGGGTGCCTGCTAGGGACATTCTGGATCACTCCCTTATCGATGATTTCAATTTTCAGGTAAATTTGCCTGGGAACGCCAAGAGGCGTATTGTCACGGTCCATGAATCCACTGCCTCCCTCTCTCTTTCTCTCTCTCTCTCTCTCCCATGTTTGTGTGGGCGTGGTTCCCAATCTCGGCCTGATTGTCTGCGCCAGCTGGAACCACTTATCTTCCCTTTATATGTTCTGTAAACCAGTGCTTCTTGTTGTCAGATCGTTGTTTCTTCCCTGAGGTTGTGTCGTGTGTCCGTGCTCTTCTCTTGTGTGGATTATCTGCTGTGCTCCTTCCTACTCATCCGGACACACTCCCCTGGTTTTCTCAGCACGTTATCATCGGAAGATGCGCCCGAGTCCCTGGGTCGGATTCCGTCTGAGTACAGTCTGTCTGTCCTGTTGCTGCTGTGAACTATATTCATTAAACCATCGTTGCTTGCATCTTGCATCTGCCTCTGTGTTGTGACACCTTTATGTTCACCACAGTGGTATTCAATGTCGGGGAAACTGCAGTAGGGTCGCCAATTTATGCTGTGGGGTTGACAATTTATTTACATTATTTTTTTGGGGGGGGCAAAACATTAAGAGTACAGATTATTTAATGGGACAATATACAAATGTTTTCTGAAAGATCATTTGAACAATTACATTTGATTGACTAAATCAGGTCAATAAAAGAATAACAACCATATTCTAATCAAAAAATCTAAATCAAATGTTATTTGTCACATGCGCCAAATACAACAGCTGTAGACCTTACAGTGAAATGCTTACTTACAAGCTCTCAACCAACAATGCTGTTTTAAGAAAAATAAATGTTAAGAAAGTATTTACTAAAATAAACTGAAAAAAACATATTTTTTAAATAAAAGGAGAAAATGGAAAAATATTGAATAATTAAAGAGCAACAATAAAATAACAATAACAAGGCTATACCTCAACCCAATTGAGATAGTTTGGGATGAGTTGGACCGTAGAGTGAAGGAAAAGCAGTCAACAAGTGCTTAGCATATGTGGGAACAACTGGAATGCATTTCAATTAACAGGTGCAACTTGTTAAAAGTTCATTTGTGGAATTTCTTTCATTCTTAATGCGTATGAGCCAAACAGTTGTGTTGTGACAAGGTGGGGGTGGTGTACAGAAGACATCCCCATTTGGTAAAAGACCAAGTCCATATTATGGCAAGAACAGCTCAAATAGGCAAAGAGAAACGACAGTCCATCATTACTTTAAGACATGAAGGTCTGTCAATGATGAACATTTCAAGAACTTTTACATTTTTTCAAGTGCAGTCGCAAAAACCATCAAGCTCTATGATGAAACTGGCTCACATGAGGACCGCCACAGGAAAGGAAGACCCAGAGTTACCTCTGCTGCAGAGGATAAGTTCATTAAAGTTACCAGCCTCAAAAATTGCAGCCCAAATAAATGATTCACAGAGTTCAAGTAACAGACATGTCAACATCAACTGTTCAGAAGAGACTGTAATCAGGCCTTCATGGTCAAATTGCTGCAAAGAAACTACTACTAAAGGACACCAATAATAAGAAGAGACTTGCTTGGGCCAAGAAACACGAGCAATGGACATTAGACGGGTGAAAATCTGTCCTTCATCTGATAAGTCCAAATTTTTGATTTTTGGTTCCAACCGCCATGTCTCTGTGAGATGCAGAGTAGGTGGACGGATGATCTCTGCATGTGTGGTTCTGACCGTGAAGCATAGAGGAGGAGGCGTGATGGTGTGGGAGTGCTTTGCTGGGGATGCTGTCTGTGATTTATTTAGAATTCAAGGCACACTTAACCAGCATTGCTACCACAGCATTCTGCAGTGATATGCCATCACATCCGGTTTGCGCTTAGTGGGACTATCATTTGTTTTCAACAGGACAATGACCCAAAACACACCTACAGGCTGTGTAAGAGCTATTTGACCAAGAAGGAGAGTAATGGTGCTGATATCAGATGACCTGGCCTCCACAATGTCACGCCCTGGCCATAGTGAGGCTTTTTATTCTCTATTTTGGTTAGGCTAGGGTGTGACTAGGGTGGGCGTTCTATGTTCTTTTTCGTATGTTGTTGTATTTCTTTTTTTTGGCCAGGTATGGTTCTCAATCAGGGACAGCTGTCTGTCGTTGTCTCTGATTGAGAACCATACTTAGGCAGCCTGTTTTCCCACTATGGGTTGTGGGTAGTTGTTTTCTGTTTCACCATACAGAACTGTTTCGGTTTTCATTTATTCGCTTGTTTTGTTGTATTTAGTGTTGAGTTTATTAAAGGCAATATGAGCACGTACCACGCTGCGGTCTACTCCTTCTTCCGAAAACAGCCGTGACACACAATCATCCGACCTCAACCCAATTGAGAATTTTTTTTTTTACCTTTATTTAACTAGGCAAGTCAGTTAAGAACAAATTCTTATTTTCAATGATGTTCTAGGAACAGTGGGTTAACTGCCTGTTCAGAGGCAGAACAACAGATTTGTACCTTGTCAGCTCAGGGATTCTTACTTGCAACCTTTCGGTTACTAGTCCAACGCTCTAACCACTAGGCTACCCTGCCGTTTGACTGCAGAGTGAAGGAAAAGCAGCCAACGAGTGCTTAGCATTTGTGGGAACTCCTTCAAGACTGTTGGAAAAGCATTCCTCATGAAGCTGTTGGAGAGAATGCCAAGAGTGTACAAAGCTGTCATCAAGGCAAAGGGTGTACTTTGATTGTGCCAGTTTCCCTGTAGTTTCTCCGCACAAGGCCCTGTACTGTGCCAGTTTCCCTGTAGTTTCTCCACACAAGGCCCTGTAGTTTCTCCACACAAGGCCCTATACTGTGCCAATTTCCCTGTAGTTTCGCCACACAAGGCACTGTAGTTTCTTCACACAAGGCCCTGTACTGTGCCAGTTTCCCTGTAGTTTCTCCACACAAGGCCCTGTAGTTTCTCCACACAAGGCCCTGTAGTTTTGCCTCACAAGGCACTGTAGTTTCTTCACACAAGGCCCTATACTGTGCCAGTTTCCCTGTAGTTTCTCCACACAAGGCCCTGTAGTTTCTGCACACAAGGCCCTATACTGTGCCAGTTTCCCTGTAGTTTCTCCACACAAGGCCCTGTAGTTTCTCCACACAAGGCCCTGTAGTTTCTCCACACAAGGCCCTATACTGTGCCAGTTTCCCTGTAGTTTCGCCACACAAGGCACTGTAGTTTCTTCACACAAGTCCCTATACTGTGCCAGTTTCCCTGTAGTTTCACCACACAAGGCCCTGTAGTTTCTCCACACAAGGCCCTGGAATGAACACTGTTAACCACCTCTTCATCTGAGACTTCAGCCTTGCAAGGGCGCAGCTCCACTCAAAAGTGTGTCTCTCGCTCACACGCACACACATACACACACGCACACACATACACACACACACACCTCTCGCTCTCTATTTACACAGAGGCCATTGTTTAGTAAGGCATGTCAAAATAAGTGCCTGGCTTGTATGGACTTGCATGGTGAGACAGACAGCAGAGCTATGTGAGTTAAGAGAGAAAGGAGATTGTCCAAACCACAATTAGAGGGAGGGGGTGATTAGAAAGGAATACATGTTAGGCTGCTGACTACTGCTGGGCTGGTGAGCTGCTTTTCTCTCTTTCCCCAGGGATAAAAGGAACAAGCAACAAGGAGGGTAAAGAAGTACACACGTACTACACATATGTACAGTACACAGAGACAGACATATACACACACACACACACACACACACACAGACAGACATATTCACACACACACACACACACACACACACACACACACACACACACACACACACACACACACACACACACACACACACACACACACACACACACACACACACACACACACAGACAGACATATTCACACACACACACACACACACACACACACACACACACACACACACACACACACACACACACACACACACACACACACACACACACACACACACACACACACACACACACACACACACACACACACACACACACACACACACACACACACACACACACACACAGACAGACATATTCACACACACACACACACACACACACACACACACACACACACACACACACACACACACACACACACACACACACACACACACACACACACACACACACACACACACACACACACACACACACACACACACACACACACAGACATACTCACACACACACACACACACACACACACACACACACACACACACACACACACACACACACACACACACACACACACACACACACACACACACACACACACACAGACAGACATATTCACACACACACACACACACACACACAGAGATGTAGCCTAAAGCACACCCCACCTTCCTTTACTCTATATGAAAACACTAACAGCCATGCAGCAATATCATGTATTTGGAGCCATAGGGACCTACTCTGTTACAAGTGGCTGGCAGCGACACAGAGACCACATAGAATGGAAACATAAAATATATGTTACAGTGTTAATAGATTGTAACTGTCATCTGTGTGTGGGTGGGTTGATTGAGTGAGATGGAGCACATTCCATGACAACTTTCCTTCCTTGACTGTGACTATGAGAGAGGGCCTCCCAGAGGGCACCTGCAGATCCCAAACCCTCTCCTTTTAATTATCACCACAGCAGTGGTCCCAACAGGGGCCCTCTCTCCAGACCACCTAGGCCTCTTCTCAGTGTAGAATCCCACTGTGATGACCAAGGGGCCTGGGACCACACCTATTTACACACACCTTCAAAACAACCTAGTGAAATAGATTGACACATTCATCAGTCCACTGGAGGTCAGGAGTCAGACTTACTTCCTTACGTGTGTGTGTTACTCCCAGATAATGCACTCTCTGTCATGCATTATTGCTTAGGCCTACTTATAGAAAATAAGACATTGATATTCCCAGCATGACTGATGGTAAACCCCCCCCAAAAAAACATCCCCAGATACTCTTCACCTTGTCTCAATGTCCCATTAAACAAACACAAACACGGAAAAGCATTTTTATGCGTCTAAAAATAGCGCTCCATTTCCGGTACTGAGCTTTGGAGAGTAACCCTGCAGGCCTCCAGGAGACTGTGACTACGTCCAAAATGGCACCCTATTCCCTACATAGTGCCCTATTTCTGAACAGAGCCCTATGTGCCCTGGTCTAAATTTGTGCAATATATAGGGAATAGGGTGCCATTTTGTACGCAACCTGTTCCTCCCTGTTCCTGCAGACAACAGCTGGGACAGTGAGGTGCTGAATGGGGGGGCAGGCTGGCAGCTTGAAAGGGAAGAGCATCTAGGGTTATTAATAGCAGGATGGTTGGGCCCCCAGCCACAGGAGCGCCACACTGTGTCATTTAAGAAACCCCATAACGTTTCCTTCCCCTGGATAACTCCTGAATGCCAGGCTATGTCTGTCTGCCAAGGGAAGGGATCAATGGCTTTGTAATGTAAAGAGTCTGACTGACTGGTTGATGCAAGGCTATGCTACAAGGTGCCTGGTACTGAAAAGCTAATGGAGGAAGTAGAAAGCAAAAGTGGGACAAATGTTAGTGAAAGGCCAAAGATATGTTATTCAAGGATTATGGACATTCTATAAGTGGGGAATATATCTTCCAATGTGTGTTCATTGTTTTCAACAATTGGTTTAATATCAGCAAAGTCAAAAACACGTTCATTGTAATAATTTACTCAAGCTTGATTTGAATTCTTCACAGATCTTCAGATAGCAATAAGACCATATAGCCACCACAATGCTCTGCTGGATGACCAATTTTCTCACTGAGTAATGACGTCAGGCTATGTAGACCAGTACGTAAGCCAGAAGGAGTCATGAAGGAAGTGGCGGCAGCTGTTTGATCACTCTGATAAAGCTCTGGTTTCCCACACAACCAGCAGCAGCACCAGCAGCACCAGCAGCAGCACCAGCAGCAGCACCAGCAGCAGCACCAGCAGCAGCAGCACCAGCAGCAGCACCAGCAGCAGCACCAGCAGCAGCAGCACCAGCAGCAGCACCAGCAGCACCAGCAGCAGCACCAGCACCAGCACCAGCAGCAGCAGCACCAGCAGCAGCACCAGCAGCAGCACCAGCAGCAGCACCAGCAGCAGCAGAAGGAGTGGCAACTTTACCTCTAACCTCCCCTCTGGCTCTCATTCTCGCCTCAGGAGCTGCTAATCTGACACCACCTGTTGCCTCGGCCAAGCTAGCTCACATTGCGCCAGAGACCACCAGGTCAAAGGAAATTAAATCAGTTCACTCACATCCCCATGGGTCTCATAATCAATTTCACATTCACAGGAGAGACATTTTACAACAACAACAAAAAAGTTAAGAAATGTTAAGAAAGTAATTCAAATTGAATACTTTAGTATTGCATTGATTTGAAACAATAACCTTGTTTACAAGTATGAGAGAAGTAAAAGAACAAGATCAAAATAAAACAAAAAAGGACCTTAACTTCCTTAGCTAGCTGTCCTCACCAGTGTGAACGCCCTGGGAAAGAATAACCTGTGGTAAGTTCATGTTGTAAAGCCACTTTCAGCCCGTTCCCAACCTCCCAAGTCCATGCTTTTTGGGATGGCTATCTCGTAATTAACTGGGATTTGGCAGGGCACCACCATGGAGAAGCTTTTGAAACGTTGAGTGAGCAGCGAGCAATGGCAAGATACCGAGCATCTCAGACCACAAGATGAACCTCTTTGTTTGGTAACCTGAGACGCTCCCTTTCAGCGAGGAACATCATAAGACAAACCTTCTTCCAAAACTCGGGGGTGGCCCCAGGATCAGGTTTGTGCTAACAGGACAGGCCACAGAGCTTAGTGTTGGCCCCATCTGCACACTAAATGATCATTCTACTGTAAATAATACAGACTTAGGACCTTCATTTAAGACAGTTTGCTACACCAGGAAAGTTCTCCTGCAACAGGGTGAACAAATTAAGATCCTACATCTGTACCTTGCAGTAAAGATTTCAACAGACTGACAAACATGTTCAGTAGTTCTCTTCTATTTAGGGATATGGGCGTTATCATTAAATACACAGTACATAAGATAACGAGAGTAATGTCCAGACGTAGCAAAGTTGAGCATGACACAAGAGAGGTTATAAAGACTCAAGTTGACAATATCATAAAACACCTACAGTAGGCCTGGGGGATGGAGATAGGGGAGGAGAAGGAGGAGAACTATTCAGAAGTTATCCACCCCTTTCAGAAGCCTGCTCCATCCTGTCCTCCGGAAATGACCTGACAGCTGTTTTCTTTAACCTGTGCTCTGTGGGAAAGGCAACACTGGGATGAGAGGAGACAAGATGACTGGGGAGGGAAATAAGATCTGGCTTGACTTCACACACACACACACCATGTCAACATACTGTGTCCATGGGCATGAGGTCAACTTTTATTACAAACCCCAGCAGAGAAGTAAGGAGAGACTTTACAAATTGATGTCTTGTAACTCAAAGAAGTCTGCTTCAGAAGACCTAAACCTTCCCTGTTTATGAGAATGAATGTGTCATAGCCTTGTGCTCATCAATAATTACAGTCTATGGAAAGCTCCCAGAGGGGATTTCTGAGATAAAAGTCTGGACATCTCTGATGGATGATGTCTCAGTGGATGATCATCTGATACCTTGGAGTTGGTTTGGGCTTTACGTTACATTCTGGCATCAGTATTCCCTGTATGTGTCTGTCACTTTGATCAGTTCCCTTCCCTGTTGATTTGCTGAGCTGCTGTTATTTACTCAAATCTCAGTCCTGCAATTGAATTAGAGGGCGAGAGAATGATTCACTCCACCACCGTCCCGTTCTTTATGACAATATGAATTACCATCATACGATCCTAAAATAACCCTGCAATCATAAGTAAAAACGCAACTCGTTCCTGGGAGAGGGAAGTAACTGGTTGTAGACTGCAGGGCAAACTTTGACTTGGGTTGAATGAGTCATGCATACAAGAAGAAAAAGACTGCAAAGATGGCTGGTTAACCTTTGGAAAAGCCATCAAAGAAGTGGTACCACATAAAACAGGCCAGAGCAAATAGTAGTCATCTTCTCCAGTGACAAAAACGTCACACAACACACAGATCTGATTGAAACTGACTGGAATTATTCTGACGATATTTTGAATGCAATACAACCTGCTTTGTCAAGATTATGATTAACTTATTAAATCAACACAGTACACAAATAATTTCAGGGTATGGCCTATTTTTCACATAGCCTAAGGTAATCACAGTCATGACTCATGACAAACATTCCAAATATACATGTCTGCAGCTGTTTCCACATTACAATGTCTGCTTCACATCAGTGAACTAAGGTAACAACCCCTTTACGTAAGGTACAGTAATCACAGTCAGTATGTGAACTAAGGTAACAACCCCTTTACGTAAGGTGCAGTAATCACAGTCAGTATGTGAACTAAGGTAACAACCCCTTTACGTAAGGTACAGTAATCACAGTCAGTATGTGAACTAAGGTAACAACCCCTTTACGTAAGGTACAGTAATCACAGTCAGTATGTGAACTAAGGTAACAACCCCTTTACGTAAGGTGCAGTAATCACAGTCAGTATGTGAACTAAGGTAACAACCCCTTTACGTAAGGTACAGTAATCACAGTCAGTATGTGAACTAAGGTAACAACCCCTTTACGTAAGGTACAGTAATCACAGTCAGTATGTGAACTAAGGTAACAACCCCTTTACGTAAGGTACAGTAATCACAGTCAGTATGTGAACTAAGGTAACAACCCCTTTACGTAAGGTGCAGTAATCACAGTCAGTATGTGAACTAAGGTAACAACCCCTTTACGTAAGGTGCAGTAATCACAGTCAGTATGTGAACTAAGGTAACAACCCCTTTACGTAAGGTGCAGTAATCACAGTCAGTATGTGAACTAAGGTAACAACCCCTTTACGTAAGGTGCAATAATCACAGTCAGTATGTGAACTAAGGTAACAACCCCTTTACGTAAGGTGCAGTAATCACAGTCAGTATGTGAACTAAGGTAACGACCCCTTTACGTAAGGTGCAGTAATCACAGTCAGTATGTGAACTAAGGTAACAACCCCTTTACGTAAGATACAGTAATCACAGTCAGTATGTGAACTAAGGTAACAACCCCTTTACGTAAGGTACAGTAATCACAGTCAGTTTGTGAACTAAGGTAACAACCCCTTTACGTAAGGTGCAGTAATCACAGTCAGTATGTGAACTAAGGTAACAACCCCTTTACGTAAGGTACAGTAATCACAGTCAGTATGTGAACTAAGGTAACAACCCCTTTACGTAAGGTACAGTAATCACAGTCAGTATGTGAACTAAGGTAACAACCCCTTTACGTAAGGTACAGTAATCACAGTCAGTATGTGAACTAAGGTAACAACCCCTTTACGTAAGGTACAGTAATCACAGTCAGTATGTGAACTAAGGTAACAATCCCTTTACGTAAGGTGCAGTAATCACAGTCAGTATGTGAACTAAGGTAACAACCCCTTTACGTAAGGTACAGTAATCACAGTCAGTATGTGAACTAAGGTAACAACCCCTTTACGTAAGGTACAATAATCACAGTCAGTATGTGAACTAAGGTAACAACCCCTTTACGTAAGGTACAGTAATCACAGTCAGTATGTGAACTAAGGTAACAACCCCTTTACGTAAGGTACAGTAATCACAGTCAGTATGTGAACTAAGGTAACAACCCCTTTACGTAAGGTACAGTAATCACAGTCAGTATGTGAACTAAGGTAACAACCCCTTTACGTAAGGTACAGTAATCACAGTCAGTATGTGAACTAAGGTAACAACCCCTTTACGTAAGGTGCAGTAATCACAGTCAGTATGTGAACTAAGGTAACAACCCCTTTACGTAAGGTACAGTAATCACAGTCAGTATGTGAACTAAGGTAACAACCCCTTTACGTAAGGTACAGTAATCACAGTCAGTATGTGAACTAAGGTAACAACCCCTTTACGTAAGGTACAGTAATCACAGTCAGTATGTGAACTAAGGTAACAACCCCTTTACGTAAGGTACAGTAATCACAGTCAGTATGTGAACTAAGGTAACAACCCCTTTACGTAAGGTACAGTAATCACAGTCAGTATGTGAACTAAGGTAACAACCCCTTTACGTAAGGTACAGTAATCACAGTCAGTATGTGAACTAAGGTAACAACCCCTTTACGTAAGGTGCAGTAATCACAGTCAGTATGTGAACTAAGGTAACAACCCCTTTACGTAAGGTACAGTAATCACAGTCAGTATGTGAACTAAGGTAACAACCCCTTTACGTAAGGTACAGTAATCACAGTCAGTATGTGAACTAAGGTAACAACCCCTTTACGTAAGGTACAGTAATCACAGTCAGTATGTGAACTAAGGTAAACGCCATCTGTTCATTCATCATCTCACCAGGCAGCAACATTTCTTCATACTCCAGCATGTTGCACAATCCATTTTCCTAGAGAGAAGTCCGAATTTAAGTAATATGCACTTTCATTACACGCTAATCAATAAGGGAAGGCAGTCTATGAACTCAGGTTCCAAAAATGGCCACACCGGAATTGACTCAAAAACATTCCAACAGTTACTCCCATTCTTTCCAAGTTCCATGTACAAACTAGTCTTCCTTTTTCAGGAAAATGACAAAACAAATCTAATATTTTACCTTATTAGGGATGTCTGTCAATGTTCTTTCAAAGAAACACTCAGAGCACAGGAGTAGCTTTAGGCTAAAATTAGAAACAATGTGACAGAGATTTACAGGAGTTCATTTGGGATGAATGAAATGTAGTTGGGGGCAGATGATTTGCAGAAACCTGACTGTGCCAAACACCATTGCCTGACCCCCATGGAGAGCCAAGAGAGCTACAGGGAGGACAGAGATGGAATTATTGGTACAAGAATACCCTTGTTGTGCTGCACTTCCACCTGAGGCCAGTGTTTAATGTTAATGTTGGCTCTAGTGTGACTGTGTTTCCATCAGGAGTGTAACACTAAAGCCTTGGGGTGAGCAGAATCAACAACCTCGGCATCATCAAGACAGTTGCTTTGTGAGAAGGTGTTGAAGTTCACAATTAGCCACTGTTATGTAAAACAAAAATCTGAAAAGTACCCGTGGCCTGGCTTTGGCCCCAAGTGGGAGCAGCTCCGCCGGAGCCATGGCCTCGTGAGACACAGGTGCCGGCCCGTGTACACGGAAACAGAAAAGTCTGATGTCAGAAGATGAATTCACCAATTTGTAAGTCGCTCTGGATAAGAGCGTCTGCTAAATGACTTAAATGTAATGTAATGTCTGAGCTTTTGGGTAAAACTCAGATGGAAGGTGTTATTTCACCCTGTTCAGGAAGCCCCGAGGCCACACTGGGAGTAAGGAGTAATTTTTTTAAACCTTTATTTAACTCGGCAAGTTAGTTAAGAGCATATTCTTATTCACAATGATGGCCTACCAGGGAACTTTGGGTGAACTGCCTTGTTCAGGGGAAGAACAACAGATTTGTAACTTTCCAGCTCAGGATTTGATCCAGCAACCTTTTGGTTCCTGGCCCAACACTTTAACCTCTAGGCTACCTGCCACCTCAAAAGGGAGGGAGACAACTCAGGAGTGCCTGCCAGAAAACCACAGCATTTACAACTCCAACACATAGACAACAGTGGATAAGAATTATTTTCTGTTGCTTTGTCATATGCAGTACACAGTACACGTGACACATAAACAACATGTGTGACATGTATTTCCTTCTGTGGACTAACGCTCTATGAAGAACATTCCTGTGTGTACTTGTGCACATGATTAACTGTCAAAATGGACACAATAAAAGCTTTAGAACATGAAAATCCACCATGCCTTTCTCAGGTTAGGATTATCCAGAATGACAGTCACACACATCTGTGTATTCTCTAAAAAGTCGGCCTCCCTGTTACTACTGCAGCTTCGCTATTCACTATTCCAGTGTATGAGGCTATGAGCCTGTGTACAGAGTAATCTGAATCCAAGTTTACTCAAAGATGCTTTTGTTAAAGCCTCCCTACAGCCAAACCATTTCCCGTTTGCCAGTTCCAAACACATTGGCATCTTTACATAGGAGCAGGCTACAGTAAGCCACATACATCTGCTCTGAAATGCTCACACCTTGCCATTTGAGGTCCCTCTGTGCCAGAAATCTATAAACACTGAAGAAAGACATGCTTTAGAAGAGCTCCTGTGGTAAAACAAATAGAGTGACACACGCAGCTAGCCAACAGTTGGTCAGCTCCCCAGGGCACACACATCCATACTGCACACACACAAGTGGACTCCAGGGATATTTAAATCATTTCTCTATGCTGTTCCTTAGAACATGCATAGTTATTGTGTACATAAGTAAGAATTCAGGAGGATCTATTAAAACATGGATCATTTATGAAAAATAGAATTAAAGATGTGTTGAGGCAACATGAATATCAAAAATAGCAGCAGAGAACTTTAATGCCAGTCATTAGTGTCATGATGCAAATCCCCCAACGCTAGCCATGTGACCCTTAGCTTTGGGCTAACAAGAACTTTCCAGGGTTTGGTGCTCCCATGTTTTACTATTTAAGTAAGTGATTTCCTTTCCTCGATCTGATTGGTGATAATTTGAGGATCATGGTGGCAAATCTTTTTCTAAATTGAATCAGGAAGTACCTTGAGAATAGTTTTTCAAGGAAGACCTGACCTAACAGTACACAAAAAAACACCAGTTGTCTCTTTAAAACCATGAACCAATATAAAGAAGGAGAAATGTGAACATTCCTGAGGCCAATTATGTGGGTTCAACATGTGAGAAGGGATCAGGTGCCCACTTTGTCTGCATGAAATGCTTTGTCTCTGATTGGCTCTCATCTGCTCCATTCTCTGGTTTAAATCCTTGGATTTAGACTCCCCCTGTCACCCACTGACAAAGGATCAAGGAGCTGGCCACTCACAAACCAACAGACCACGGGATTATCTCTTCTAGAGGCTGGGTCAGAGAGGAGAAGCCAGGGTCTGTCTGGAGGAGTATCCTTCCTGGGGGTATCAAGGTTGTATTTCAGCAGGTGCAAAGATCCTTTGCGGGGGCAGTAAGGGAAGACGTTCCTCTATACGACTAACTCTACTCAGAAAGGAGCTCTCAGGGTCACGTGTCATCATATTCTATCAAACCTTGACATTCCAGGGTGGAATCTTGACTTGAGCGTAACTTTAATGTTTGTGTAAATACATTGAAACCAATGGGAGATTTGTATGACCATTTGAGTTAAGTGTGCAGATTTCAAATGGGTCCTCCTACATATCATAACACATGATCAAAGCACCTTTTTCAAGTTTATAAAGTATAGTATACAGAAGAATATGACGCACTCCTTGTGTTGAGTCACTAAAGGACACATTCCTTTTGTGGGACATAACGAGAGCAATAACATGACTAAAAGTAGAGTAAATGTTTAACAGATTTTGGAAGATGTGTTTAAACAGTAGGAATTTAGCACAAGTAGTCCATCACACTGTTGTAATCCCTGCAAGAACCCCATGCAGAAACACCTCTGGAACTCCTGGCCAAGCGTTGAGTGGGATTGGAAGAATGTGTCAGAATAGGGTGCCATTTGGGACTCACACAGACACACTGGATACGCAGGCTGTGCTGTGAGACTGAGTGCAGGATGGAGATATGGTATGAATGATATCTAGGGGAAAGCTGTTAAACTGCAGATTAGACTGGAAACAGCAGGCCAGCCACGACACATGTCCAAGGTCAACAGGGGGTACCGATAAATGGGATGTCTTTGACATCATATATTATTTCATGTTTAAAAAATACAAATACAAATATTTCACCTTTATTTAACCAGGTAGGCCAGTTGAGAACAAGTTCTCATTTACAACTGCGACCTGGTCAAGATAAAGCAAAGCGGTGCGACAAAAACAACAACACAGAGTTACACATGGGATAAACAAACGTACAGTCAATAACACAATAGAAAAAATCTATATACAGTGTGTGCAAATGAGGTAATATTAGGGAGGTAAGGCAATAAAAAGGCCGTAGTGGTGAAGTAATTACAATTTAGCAATTGAACACTGGAGTGATAGATGTGCAGAAGATGAATGTGCAAGTAGAGATACTGGGGTGCAAAGGAAAAAAAAACAAAAAATATGGGATGAGGTAGTTGGATGGGCTATTTACAGATTGGCTATGTACAGGTGCAATTATCTGTGAGCTGCTCTGACAGCTGATGCTTAAAGTTAGAGAGGGAGATATGAGTCTCCAGCTTCAGTGATTTTTGCAATTCATTCCAGTCATTGGCAGCAGAGAACTGGAAGGAAAGCCGGCCAAAGGAGGAATTGGCTTTGGGGGTGACCAGTGAAATATACCTGCTGGAGCGCGTGCTATGGGTGAGTGCTGTTATGGTGACCAGTGAGCTGAGATAAGGCAAAGACTTATAGATGACTTGGAGCCAGTCGGTTTGGTGACGAATATGAAGCGAGGGCCAGCCATACAGGCCACAGTTGTGGGTAGTTTATGGGGCTTTGGTGACAAAATGGATGGCACTGTGATAGACTACATCCAATTTGCTGGGTAGAGTGTTGGTGGCTATTTTGTAAATGACATCGCCGAAGTCAAGGATTGGTAGGATAGTCAGTTTTATGAGGGTATGTTTGGCAGCATGAGTGAAGGATGCTTTGATGCGAAATAGGAATCAGATTCTAGATTTAATTTTGGATTGGAGATGCTTAATGTGAGTCCGGAAGGAGAGTTTACAGTCTAACCAAACACCTAGCTATTTGTAGGTATACCTAGGTAATATGTTGTCCACATATTCTAAGTCAGTCGTGCAGGTGCAGGCAGCGATCGGTTGAAGAGCATGCATTTTGTTTTGCTTGCATTTAAGAGCAATTGGAGGCCACGGAAGGAGAGTTGTATGGCATTGAAGCTTGTCTGGAAGTTAGTTAACACACCTACTTATTCAAAGGGCCAGCAGTATACAGAATGGTATCATCTGCGTAGAGGTTGATCAGAGAATCAACAGCAGCAAGAGCAACATCATTGATATATATAAAGAGAAAAGAGTCGGCCTGAGAATTGAACCCTGTGGCACCCCCATAGAGGCTGCCAGAGGTCCGGACAACAGGCCCTCCGATTTGACACACTGAACTCTGTCTGAGAAGTAGTTGGTGAACCAGGAGAGGCAGTCATTTGATAAACTAATGCTGTTGAGTCTGCCAATAAGAATGTGGTGACTGACAGAGTCGAAAGCCTTGGCCAGGTTGATGAATACGGCTGCACAGTATTGTCTTTTATCGATGGCGGTTATGATATCGTTTAGGACCTTGCGCGTGGCTGAGGTGCACCCATGACCAGCTCGGAAACCAGATTGCATATAGTGTTTCTTCGGCTGTCCCCATAGGAGAGCCCTTTTTGGTTCTAGGTAGAACCCTTTTGGATTCCAGGTAAAACCCTTTTGTATTCCTCTGTGGAAAGGGTTCTACATGGAGCACAAAATGTTAGCCAAATAACTATTTTAGGTTCTAGGTAGCTATAAAGTACCCCTTACTAAAACATACAACAATTTCATTGAATTTAAAGTTTTCATATAAACTAGAAGTGTGTTTTTAAGATGCCAGTCTTCTGACAGAATGTCTTTATTCTCTTGCTGCTCTTCCTCCCTGGTAATCAGATCAAGCCATAGTCTCTCAGATAAAGGCCTTCAGTATTACACACAACCACAAACACCAACATAACACATCTGGTTATTGGCTGTGTAACCACACTACTGTGAAAGCCAATGACTTAGAATCTCATTGTTTAGCCAATTTCACTTCAGGTATGTCATACAGTACCAGTCAAAAGTTTGGACACACCTACTCATTCTAGAGTTTTTCTTTATTTTTACTATTTTCTACATTGTAGAATAACAGTGAAGACATCAAAACTATGAAATAACACATATGGAATCATGTAGTAACCAAAAAAGTGTGAAACAAATGAAAATATATTTTAGATTTTAGATTATTCAAAGTAGCCAACCTTTGCCTTGATGACAGCTTGCACACTCTTGGCATTCTCTCAACCAGCTTCATGAGGTAGTCACCTGGAATGCATTTCAATTAACAGGTGTGCCTTGCTAAAAGTTCATTTGTGGAATTTCAAGTGTAATGTGCATTCAGTCCTTATTGCAGTATAATGCTGACAGCTAAATGGCAATGTTAAAACCACAGACGCCCATGTTTGGACGGTGTCAATTGTGTTAAAGAACTATCTCTATTATCCTCTATTATTCTGACAACAATCCCATTGTTCTGCATGCGGGTTCAGGAAAGAACTCCCCTAGACGGTACCACGCCTGTTTGATCCAGCACTATGAAACAGACTGATAAAACCCCTGACTAAAATAAAAAATGTCCCTCTACTTAACGTCTCGCCTTCCTTCCCGAGATCCTCCCAAAATAAACCAACGCATTAATACAGTATAGAACAATAACCCACTCCAAATGAAATCTTCAACAAGACATAAACAGCCGTGTCTCTATAACCAAACAATCATGGATGGGAAAACAAATGGCAGGAGTGTAAGACTTATGACGTGGCCTGCAGTACGTGAGTCTGATATAATATAGGTATAATCCATGTGGATATAAAACCTCCACCTTCCATTCAGAAACAGGAGTAGTCTGACTAAAGTTTGAATTACATTGATTTGAACTGACTCAAGGTGGCAGAAGCGGAAGCATCCCATAATATTTATGCATAATTGTGTCTGAAACTAATGAGCAATAATCCCATCATTAAGAAACTGGAGCCACAAAACACACTTTAGGGTTCATCACTACAGATGTGCCATACAGTTGATACTCCAGCCAAGAGACCTGCTGTAAAGTGAGTGAGCCCATAGGAAGTCTGTTTCTGTGCTTGGTATAATGTGCTGCTCATTACGATTAGCTAGCCCATCTAGGAGCTGGACATAAACAAGAGCAGTTGACCAGAAAGTTGGGTAAAATTAACAGGAAACCACATCCCATGATGTCTTAACCTTTAACCTCCATTGTTGGCACATTTTCAAATTTGATATCATAATTTGGCCATGAAGCTCATTAAAAGACGACAGAAATGATACTTACAGTAAGTCTTACAGGGAGCATGAAGGGGTAGAAAAAACTAGATAGCTCCAAGTCCAAGTTAATATACCCTTACTTGAAACATTTGACAATGCTATGGTATTTATGCGGATTACACAGCAGACCAACAGGCCGCAATCTCCTTGCCAAGCATTAACAGAGTCAGACCAGCCTAGCAGAAGAGAGACGAGCCAGCAACCGGAGGGTTTCCAGTTAGAATCCCAGGTCTGATGGGAAGAATCTAGCGGGAAGTCAGCTGCCAAGCAGAGGGTTGCTGGTATCAAAAATCCTAGATGCCATCTCCTGCTGCTATGCCCTAGAGAAAGGCACTTAGCCCCCCCCCCCCCACAACAGCTTCCTGGACACCCAGTGTGCCAGCACCTTGCACCACTCCAAAAAAACCTGCGTATGTACACTGAGTGTAAAAAACATTAGGAACACCTTCCTAATACTGAGTTGCACCTCCCTTTTGCCCTCAGAACAGCCTCAATTCGCTGGGGCATGGACTCTACAGGTGTCGAAAGCGTTCCACGGGGATGCTGGCACATGCTGACTCCAATGCTTCCCACAATTGTGTCAAGTTGGTTGGTGGACCATTCTTGACACACATGGGAAACTGTTGAGCATGAAAAACCCAGCTGCGTTGCAGTTCTACCATACACCGTTCAAAGGCACTTAAATCTTTTGTCTTGCCCATTCACCCTCTGAATGGCACACATACACAATCCATGTCTCAATTGTCTCAAGGCTTAAAAATCTTTCTTTAAGCTGTCTCTTCCCCTTCAACTACACTGATTGAAGTGAATTCAACAAGTGACATCAATATGGGATCACATCTTTCACCTGGATTCACCTGGTCAGTCTGTCATGAAAAGAGCAGGAGTTCCTAATGTTTTGTAAACTCAGTGTACAGTATGTGTCTTTCGGCGCAGCTGGGTTAAAAGCTCAATTCAAATTTCGGTTGGACCGTATGTGCAAATCACCAACAAATTGATCTTAATCTTAACCAGTTAACAGATGCATTTCACATCCCCTATCCTTACCATTCAAAGACTTTGTAGACCTCGGACACCAACACCAAATGCTTCGCCCCCACCTAGACATCTGTTTGCCAGAGGTTTATGCAACAATAGAAAGCAGGAGGCCTTTCCTGGTCCATTTATTGAGTGCAGATGGGAGGCCTCCATTTCCTACTATAATAAGGCGTAATTACAGGCATGGGGGGGGGGGGATCTGGGTGTCCATGTGAACATCTCCGGAGCTCTGGATGATAATCAGACAGTTAAGTCAGGCAGACTAGAAAGCAGTGAAACTAACTACAGACAGACAAAACTGTCTGTTCTTCTGAAACTCACAGGCATTATTATTAGGGCTGGGAATTGCTAGTGACCTCACAATACAATATTATCACAATACTTAGGTGCCGATATGATATGTATTGTGATTCTCACGATTCTACAGTACCAGTCAAAAGTTTGGACACACCTACTTATTCAAGGGTTTTTATTTTCTACGTGGAATAATAGTGAATACATCAAAACTATGAAATAACACATATGGAATCATAAAGTAACCAAAGAAAGTTAAAAAGTCTTCAAATTAGCCATCCTTTGCCTTGTTGACAGCTTTGCAAACTCTTGGCATTCTCTCAACCAGCTTCATGAGAAATGCTTTTCCAACAGTCTTGAAGGAGTTCCCACATATTCAGAGCACTCGTTGGCTGCTTTTCCTTTACTCTGCGGTGCAACTCATCCCAAACCATCTCAATTGGGTTAAGGTCGGGGGATTGTGGAGACCAGGTCATCTGATGCTGTACCCCATCACTCTCCTTCTTGGTCAAATAGCCCTTACACAGCCTGTATGTGTGTTGGGTCATTGTTCTGTTGAAAAACAAATGATAGTCCCAACTAAGCACAAACCAGATGGGATGGTGTATCTCTGCAGAATGCTGTGGTAGCCATGCTGGTGAAGTATGCCTTGAATTCTAAATAAATCAGTGACAGTATCACCAGAAAAGCACCCCCACACCATCACACCTCCTCCTCCATGCTTCACGGTTTGGAACCACACATGCAGAGATCATCCGTTCACCTACTCTGCGTCTCACAAAGACTAAATATTGGACTCATCAGACCAAAGGACAGATTTCCACCTGTCTAATGTCCATTGCTCTTGTTTCTTGGCCCAAGCAAGTATCCTATTATTATTAGTGTCCTTTAGTAGTGGTTGATTTGCAGAAAATCGATCATGAAAGCATTATTCATGCAGTGTCCTCTAAACAGTTGATGTTGAGATGTCTCGTTACTTGAACTCTGTGAAGCATTTATTTGGGCTGCAATTTCTGAGGCTGGTAACTTTAATGAACTTATCCTCTGCAGCAGAGGTAACTCTGGGTCTTCCTTTCCTGTGGTCGGTCCTCATGAAAGCCAGTTTCATCATAGCGCTTGATGGTTTTACGACTGGATTGACTGACCTTTATGTATTAAAGTAATGACGGACTTATCTTTGCTTATTTGCATTAATATGGACTTGGTATTTTACCAATTAGGGCTATCTTCTGTATACCAACCCTACCTTGTCACAACACAACTGATTGGCTGAAACGCATTAAGGAAATAAATTCCACAAATACATTTTTAGTAAGGCACACCTGTTAATTGAAATGCATTCCAGGTGACTACCTCATGAAGCTGGTTGAGAGAATGCCAAGAGTGTGCAAATTTGTCATCAAGGCAAAGAGTGGCTACTTTGAAGAATCTAAAATCTAAAATATATTTTGATTTGCTGAACACTTTTTTGGTTACTACAAGATTCCATGTGTTATTTCATAGTTTTGATGTCTTCACTATTATTCTACAATGTAGAAAATAGTAAAAATAAAGAAAAGCCCTTGAATCAGTGGGTGTGTCCAAACCTTTGACTGGTACTGTATATGTATTGTGATTCGATACTACGATTTGACAGTGATTTGATGTTCCGAACAAATTACTCACTATACATACCAAACATTAGGAACACATTCCTAATATTGAGCTGAACCCCCTTTGCCCTCAACTCTACCTACAGTAGCTAAAAATAAACAATAAAAATCAAATCAATACTTGGAGTCAAGTAACGATACATTATCGCCCAAAAGATCAATCGCAAAATGTAACTGTATCGATTTTTTTCCTCCGTCACTAATTATTATCATCTCGACAAGCCCTCATCATGAGTCAGTTCGTGGCCTTTCTTCAAGGAAAACGTCTAAGTAGAATGTAATAATTTAGCCTAGACTTTCACAACACTCTTTAAAAAAAGTGCCACTTTTTTATATTTTCCCTGTAATTTGTCTAGCAAGTGTTTCTCCCCAACCCAAATATATGAGCAAACACTCCCTTGACATGATTCCTGCAGCTAAATCCAGGGGTGGGGATTGGACCAAGAGGGACAGCAGGAAAGAAGAGAGAGAACACTGCTGACCAGTTTTCAGAGACATCACACCCTGGTCTTTGCTGATCCGACTATGAAAACTCTGAGCCTGCCCTTTGCTGTCTGTCTCGTCTGCTCTTAAAAAAAAAATAGGCATGAAAAAACAGCTTTGTCCCCCATTATTCTGTTATCTCTGTAAATCTCCCCTCGGTGCAATCTTTTCCATTAGTTCTGCATAAGGAAACCTCAACCCCTGCCTCCATGTCTGGTGAAATAACAGAGCTGAAGCGAGACATGTGCCCACAGCGGGCAGGGCTTGTGTCTGTGCCAGGGAATCTGACTGCAGTCTCGCCTCCGTGCCAAATCTCAACCCTGGTGTGCCCCTGGCCTTGACTTCACGTCTCCACCCCTCCACCCTTTATGTCCAATGACAGGGCCATAAAAGGGCCGACAAGGCCAGAATAGAGGCTCAGCGGGAGTAGGTCTGGTGGGGATTGGGGAAAGACAGGGCCCTCCTGATCCCTGGTACAACTGGAACAGCCTCTTCTATGCCTCTTCCAGAGGCCCTCCAGCAAGTCAACATAAATCACAAACTCTCTCAGTTAGTGGAAGAACCTTTAATTATCTCTTTAAAGGCAATAATTGCTTGAATTTGTTAAGAGGTGCTACTAGCTGGGTGAATCTAAACTGTGAGGCCTCTAAAGGCCTAGATGGTTGTGGGGAAGCTTAAAATAGATCCGCAAGAGTTGACTGGAAACATACACTTCCACATAGACCTACAGCCTAGAGTACATGGAACTGAAACGTCAGACTCAGACATTATATATTAAACAGGCCTTTCTAGAAATCCAGGTAACAACTCTATTCTCTAAAATACAAACAAAGAAATCCAAGATGCAAGACTCCAAACTGTAGTCACAACAATCATATCATAGCTGTTAATGATTAATCAAAATCATGTGTTAGAATGAGTTTCAGCTGTTGGCCCATGGTTCTTAGTGGTTTGGTGGTTGTGAGGTCATTCCTTGTGGTCACTAATCTCCAGGACTTTAACTATCATCAACTGGGTTTACTTCTACTGAGAAACGCAAGTAGGCCCACCGGCAATGTGCTTTCAATGAGCATCTAGCAGGACTGCAATCAAAACATCATCATTACTAACCTGTCAAGGTACAACTGAATGAAAAAAAGCATAACTGTTTGTAGTATTTTAGCCTGTCTTGACACCGAACTATAAAATAATGAAGCCCTGAGAGTCGTAACGCGTGACAAACCTCTGAAAGCTGTGTAGATGTAACCTATAGGCAGGCAGTGTGTGTTTGGGTCACACTACCCAGCCTAGCCCCAGGAATCATCAACAGATGGTTAGGGTGGAGGGAAAAGAACATGTAGCCACTTTAGTCTGTAAACCACAGAAATTCCCTCGCTGTTTCCAAAACCATGAGTAGAACCACATCCAGTTCTAGCTTGCCTGCTGTGCCAGGTACTGCGTACTGGGTGAACCATTCCTGAGTATATACCAAATTGTGCCCAACATCTGGGCACACAATAGAAACAAATATACCAAAACATAATTTTAGTTTGGGGTTGATTGTTTTCCTTGGATGTGTTTGCCCATAATCTTATCGTGAACAGAAAAAAACGTAGGTCTGAAATAATTCAGTAAGCCTCAGCACATCAATAACCAGGAACAGTCTCCAAAGGACACATTGGACATGGTGTCTGGTAAATGTCTAAACGATATAATTGCGATGATAGCCACTAGCCAGCATGGTGCAATGGCCACGATTCTGATCTAGCGAAGCACTCAACCGCACACAGGATCCACATTCCATCCACATCAAACAACGGTTCAAGTTTCCTTCCCACAACTTCTCCCTATAGTATATTCACACACACACACACCAGGGTTTCTGTTAGCTGGTAATAGCTGGCTTTTGGCCAATTTCTTTTTGTTGAAAAGCCAATAAATAAAATTGGCACCAGTCAATTTTTTGCCTATTCATTGATGGAAATACCAGTCGTTTGAAATAGATTTCACTGGTTATGCTTATCGGTCTATAGGTTAATTTGCATAATTTTGTAGAATTAAATTGGCGCGTGTGTAGGCTACAGTATATTCATTATGTATCTTATTAATCACAGATACATATACAAATCAGATTTTCCTTTGAGAGGAAATCTGTCAGTCTGCGTGAGAACTGCTGCTGTTGTAGCATATCATAATGGCAGCAGAAAGCAGGCTTCATCAATACACCACACACCACTTTTCAATCAGTTGGAGGCAGTACGCTATACATTTATAAAAAATATACTTCATTGTTTGAACCCTGAACGTTTTAATACATATTATGAGGCATGTCTTACCTTGCTTCAAAATAGCCTATTAGATCTCCTCTCTTTCAACATTTCTAACAGATATTTTCATTTCTGTCACATGAAACCGGTGGCATGTGCAGTGCTCTTTTGACAACAGTGCTTTCCCACTAATTGCACAATGGAACAAAGATGTTTGCGTAGCCTACTGCCTTGTGCGCATTGCAGCACTTACTGTATAATGTGAAGAAATAAGAGTTTATCAACATTTTAAGATAAAAGTTCTGATCTTTCGCATCAGACTCATTGCTTTTTAACGCTTCTTTATGTAGCCTAAGCCAACTGGTTGTATGAATTTGAACTCTTTTCTACTATGGGAGTTAGTAGATTGATATACGCTAGTCATTTTGCTGTTTGGTACTTGTCTTGTTGGCTGAGGAAAAGTAAATGTGGACAGTTATTATAACATCTTCAAAGCCAGCATCAGAATTCAGTAAGAAGGACAGCACATCGTTGCATCCTCGACTTGCATGTTCTGTTACAATGAATTACCATAATCTAAATGTGATTTCTGTATTTCTGATCCCAGTTGGTGGATGCACTAATCAGGTTGCGCACCCAATGCATATGGGTCTGTCAGATTTCTCAAATGTCCGGTAAATGTAAATGTTTCCCATGCCACATTTTCCTAACGGAACCGTGACACACACAAACACACCTTTCCAACCTGTAACTCCTACCTGTAGAGGTTGAGAAAAAGGTGAAGCGTTTTATAATGAAGTCAATATAGTTTATTACAATTTTTGCATTACTAAATACAATTTGATATGACAAACATTCCTGCTATGATGTGGGCCTACATCAAATGCCTCATTGTGAAGTACAGTAGCCTTGAAAACAGACCACATCTCCTTTTAAGTAGATCAGGAGTTGGAGTAAACGTCTAATTTTGCATCACTACAAAAGAATTTCCAGCAGATTGCGACCAGCAGCAGTACTCCCTCAGTCTTAATTGAGGAACAATGTTTCTCTACTTCATTTACTCCACACTTCTTCATCTCTGGCCAACAGAGGCAGGCTAAAGGCCAGTCAGAAACTCTGGAATTCACTCTCACTGATACTCTCTTTTCATTACATTAGCTAACACAGTGAGTGGTTGTTATTAGGTTCAAATCAAGGTATTTTCCCTGACAAGACACGGCTAGCTAGGCTAACAAACCTGTATGGAAAGTATTACATAACTGGACTCGGTTGAAGCTGTGATGGAAATCAAAATGTCACATACACACTTTCAGAGGGAATTATGATGAGTAAAGTATGTAGTTCTAGTGAGGTTTGGTGCAATCGGGTCCTAGGCAATTCATGACTTTGTAGTTGAAATATGTTGACTGCCAGGTTGAGATTTATATGGGCCCAATATGCAGCTCTGACTGCCACCAAACCACAAACAGTAAATAAAAAGCACTCAGCAGTCGGCAGTTAATTTCTGACTGCTTTATATTACCACAGATGCGACTGAGTTTCAACTTTTCTTACAGAACGAGATAGAATACTTGGAATGACGGTGTGGTGGGTTTAGGGATACTCTTTATATGGATCCACATACCGGTATGGATTTGTATAATACCTGTATAATATATACCTATAACAATATTTTAATGCAGTGCTAAATTAAATGAAAAATTGTACAAATTGGACTACATCACTGTCAGTTTTCTCATAGTTTGTTTGAATATAAACCCATCAGTACAAAACCACTTAGAACTCCTTTGTTGCCATTAAAGGGTCATGCACTACTCATAATATACTCAATTTTTATTATTCAGAAATATAAAATACCCTAAAATACGCTATACCTTCAAAAATGATACAAATCTTATGATATATTTTGCCGATATCACCCAGCCCTAGGTGGATTTGTGCATGTTCACTCTACATAAAGGGATTATGGGAAGGTGGAGGGGGGAGCACCACAAAACGTGTTCTGGGAGGAAAAATATGTATGATTGAAGTTCTTGGGGATTTGCCGTTCCAAACACACTTCAGACAGCAGATGGATCAGGGGGAGAAAAGAACAACAAATAGGATTATTGCTGTGGCTGTGGGTATGTAGCTAGGCTCTATAAGACAGACAGACAGACAGACAGACAGACAGACAGACAGACAGACAGACAGACAGACAGACAGACAGACAGACAGACAGACAGACAGGACATGCTCTGACTGCAATGTGCCCGGCATGGCACCGGAAACCCTGAAAAAACTTTGCTCCAGGGAAGTGGGACTCGACTTCTCCTGCAGATGAATCCAGGTTTAATTTCTCCAACAGGACGATGAGTCAGCATCAGGACGGCCCTGTTATGTTCTGTAGACCATCACAAACAACTAACCACCACACCAAACAATGGTCTGATAGTTGGCAAAAAAAACTAAATCCCAACCCTCTGTCGCCTGTTGCTCTAAATATACATCATGATGAGACCAATCACTTGCCCAGATTTCCTCCCTAGTTTCTCAGGATGTACTGGAGGGTTGTGTGCAGTGAGTTAAATCACACAGGGAGGAAAATCAAGAACAGGTGGCTAGGAGTTGGAGATACAGCCAGAAAGTGAGCTGAGCACAACCAAATTTGAACCGTCCTTCATACTACTGTGGCCTACCCCAACCCCACTAGAGCCCCGACACAAGGCATATACCAACAGCAAGGCACAAGGTATATTCTGTAGAGACTAGAGAGAGAGAGAGAGAGAGAGAGAGAGAGAAAGATAGAGAAGAGAGAGAAAGAGAGAGAGAGAGAGAGAGAGAGAGAGAGAGAGAGAGAGAGAGAGAGAGAGAGAGAGAGAGAGATAGGTAGCATGTTTTACACACTTTCACCATTTTCCCTCTCTGTCTCTGAGATGCTTTCCACCACCCAGAAGGGAGGAGGTTGAATTGTTAATTCCCAATGGGGAGGCTGTTGACATGCTAACACAGTGCAGACTCCTGCTGGCCTCAGAGATTTATCTCCTAGCGGTTCTCTCTAGTTGGCCTCTGTAGGGCAGGCTGAAAAAGGCTGAGGGAGGTGCAGAGGAGAGGCCCTGGGTGCCGACTAGAGAGCTGAACACTTCCAGGCGCAGGGCTATGGGGTTACACAGAGGCAAACTGAGACATATTTTGGCAGGGGCTTCAAAAGATACCTGTTTGCCAACAGTGCACGAGCACTGAACGTTACAGTTAGTGTTCTGAATGCGCCCATTAGGTCAAATGTACTGGGTGAGGCGCAAACTCAGGAGAAACGTTTTGTATTTTGCATTCAATAGTATGCAAGTTACTATAAATGTTTGTGCCATTTACATTGAAAAAGATAGGATTGTATTAAAGCAGAGTATTTAAAAAAGTATCACTTTTCACAGGCAGAATAAAAAGTTGTCACTCACAGTATCAACAGAGGCCCACACGCCCACTTAAATAAAATACAACATACAGTAAGCAGAAGTAACAAGTCATTTCCCCCTCTTGTTTATCTGTCTTCCTTTTGCAGTGAGGCATAATAACCAAAGGGCAGCTACATTCCTTCTGCCTGCCTTCCTCGCTGGACACCGATGGTTTAATAACGCCCTGGGAGAATGTGCATCATATTGGGGTTAAGAAAATACACTTCTTGAAAAAAACAGAGCTTGTCTTCTCAAGACAGGCAGGGGCTTGTCAGACATTGAAGGAAAGGAAGGCATGGGCCTTACAACCAGTTCAGGGGTTTGGGAATCACCCGTTCTGTAGATAAGAAACAACAACGGAACGCGTGATATACACACCTCTGGACGACAGGGTCACGCTAGGCATTAACAAATGGAAAGATTGAAAAATAACAATATTTTCTAAATAATGTACTTTTGACAAAAAAATAGAGGCTCCAAAAACATAATTTCTATAGCCATAGAAGCCTTGGTAAATAGGCTAACTAACCCTCTTCAGTGCTGCAGAGTAGGGAAGGCTACAATTAGGGAGGATTCAAATAACAATACATGAACTCCTCTTGAAAATCAGCAGAGCATTCAAATGGCTTAACGTCAATGCCAGTGTGAAAAACAATGAGGAGGATTCTAAAGAACACAGATGATGATAAAGTACCTTCAAAGGGGAAAGTGCCATACTAACTTAGCATTTCAATGATTCTCCAATAAGTGGAGGGCCAAGAGACAGGCAGAGAAAACCGGGAGAGAACGCCTCCCAGCACAATACAAAGGCTACATCCCAAATGGCACTCTATCTCCTATATAGTCCCCTACTTTTGACCAGGGTCCATAAGGTTTTGGTCAAGAGTAGTGCACTTTATAGGGAATAGGGAGCCCTTTGGGACATATGAATAGTTTCTCTCTACGATGCCTCCGGCCAGTGACCTCAGCCTGAACTCAATTGGCTCTCTGACTGACAAACATAGTTCCATAAAAGAGGAATGAGGAAGAATCCATCTAGACTAAAGCTTCTTCACTCAAGCTGAATCAGCACTAAATAAAGCAGGTATTTGGAATCAAGAGTATTTATTTAGACTGTTTATGTCAGTTAGGCTGATCGGAGGCCAGTGACGCCATTAACCTTTATTCAAGGTTTATAGTGAACCTTTGCTCTTGAACTTTATAGGCCTGTAATCCAGCATAACTCCACATGTAATGAGGAGAGGAGGCTTTCTGCCCACATCATCACAGCAATGTACTGAAGTGTGACATATAGTTTAGGATGATGTGTGTTCCAAAAAAAAGAGCCAAGCAAAGATCTGGGGTTAAGAGAGGGACTTGCCTAGTTAAATAAAGGTTAAATATAATTTGTTTTTAAATCTGGGGTTAAGAGAGGGAAACGGAGAATGGGGAAGAAGGGGAAACAGGGTTTCTCAGGGGCCAGTGACAACCCTATATTCATTTACACCGGTGGGCCTCTGCTACATTTTTGCCACCACTCTAAAAGATATGATTTATAAAATTAAAATGGAAATATATGCATATATGTTTTGAGAAAAAAATAGTGAACATTTTCAATGTGGAGTTAAAGGACTAAAATCAGATATGAACTTTGTAGAAAAGATCATGGAGCTACAGAGTTTTAAATAATATCATCTTTAACTAACAATCACCAAAATATAAACAAGACAGTCAGGGAGAATGTAAAATTCCAAAAATGGCATGTTATGAGGCCCACATTGATTTTGTTATAACGTTTGAGTTAATCAGATAGCACAAGAACATGGTATAAGCATGGCACTATGTGTATAATTGCAGGAAATTTGCTTTGAAACAGATATTTTTTCTCACCCCACTCCCTTTGCCACTGCTGCTGGAAAAATAACCAAGGGGAAACACTGGGGTCTCCTGTTGCATCAAGCAAGACAGGCGGCACAGGAAGAGAAGTATGCGTGCTGCTCCTGCTTATGTCAGCACATGCTCCGTCCTGTACGAGCTGAGGTGCAGCTGTGTTTGGAACCTGCCCCTCCATCTGACACGGAAGTGAAACACATGAAAGCCAAGCACACCCTCCCCACCACACCCACAACCGCAGAACACGCTGCATTGTGAGAAGAGGACTAAGATGCTTGTTTGTTGAGTTGATTGACAAAACAAAGCAATTGATTTATTAATGCAAGAAGACGTCTAAAATGCTTGTTTGTAGAGCTGAGTGACAAAACAAAGCATTTGATTTACAGTTTTTTACAATCACTTGGGCACTAATTTCGGAACCTTGATGTCATTTTTCAAAACTTTAGACACAAAACTCACAACCAATGATCAAAATGCAAATTTTTCAAAACAGACACTTTTTCCAATTGCTTGGATTCAATACACATAAATCTAAGATAATTTGTTCATTGAACTAAAATCACCTGTTGAAAATAACACAACTTCAAACATCAAACATCAACATCAAAGTATAACCATTTCAAAATGCAATTCACACATTACATCTGAGATGACTGTCTATTTATTTCATTACAATGATCTAACTATCAATTGATACAACTGCTCAAAATGATAAGTAACTGTTGCATTAGCCTAAAAAAATATAGTTTTATGGAAACTGACAAACAATATTACATGTTTAGTTCATGAAAGTTTCAGGATAATGAGATCCATTGACACCAATTACCGTGGAATATGAACCAATTGGACTACATTATCTATGGATGTAATATTTAATTCTTTATCAGACACTGTTTCTATGGTACCATGTACCACTTTTCCAGACCATGTTTTCAGATTTGACATTACTGTACACTCACCAGCCACTTCATTATGTACACCTATCTAGTACTGGGTAGGACCCCTTTTGCCTCCACAACAGCCTGAATTATTCATGGTGTTGTACGTCAAGAGATGCCCTTCTGCACAACACTGTTTCAAACAGCTGTTATTTGAGCATTGGTGGCCTTTTGTTAGCTTGAATGAGTCTGGACATTCTCCTCTGACCTCTCTCATTAAAAAGGTGTTTTTGCCCACAGAACTGCCGCTCACTGAAAGTGTTTGCTTATTGCACCATTCTCTGTAAACTCTAGAAACTGTAGTGCGTAAAAATCCCAGGAGGGCAGCTGTTTCTGAGATGCTGGAATCACCATGTGTGCCATCAACAATCATACGACGGTCAAAGTTGCTTAGATTACTAATGTTTGGTCGAACAACATCTAAAGCTCTCTACTCTATATACTCTATATATTGAGTTGCAGGCAGCCACATGATTCGCTGTTTGAATGTAACCTTCCTTGATGAGCTAAACCAGGTCTGTAGAGCTGATGGCGTGACCTATGTCATTGTGTGGGATAATATCAGGTTCCACCATGCTCAAATGGAGCAAGCCTGGTTTCAGGCCCAACCCCAATATACCACCCTGTACTTACACCCATACTCTGCCTTCCTTAACCCAATTGAGGATTTTTTTCTCCACATAGAGGTGGCAGGTATATGACAGGCGCCCTCACGAACAAGCCAACCTTCTCCTGGCTATGGATGACACATGCAATGACATCACAGCAGACCAGTGTCAGGCCTGGATTCGCCCGAAGATTCTTCCCAAGATGTTTGACTAATTAAAACATCAATTGTGATGTGGATGAGAACCTGTGGCCAAAACCACAAGACAGAGTTGATGGAAATATAGAAGTACAGTAATTAATCCTTTGTTTTGATTTTTACAGTAAGCCAGGTGAGGAACACTGCAGTTGATGTTTTACTGTAGTTTTTTTCTAATTTTGTAGCTAATTATTTTTGCTTTGATTCAAAGAAACCTATGTTGTGATTGTATTGTCTTTCATCAATAAATGTCATATTTTGTTCAATGATTCCACTGTGTCTGTAGTATTCTCTCTACTCGTCCTTTTACAGTGATGTATTTACGTGTAGTAGCATAATGAAACATGTGACATATTTTGTACTACAATATTTAATGATTGAACGAACAACTACACGGTGAAACTATCGGTATCTTGTGTGTGGGTGATCTAAATGAATGTTCCAATGGTATTTCATGATATATTAGTTATTTGAACCAATGATTCCGCAAGTGCAAGGTTTCTTTAAAGATATGAATGCACAATGCAATGTTTTGAACATTGGACATCATGTGTTACAAGTGATGACCGTTTTGAGTTTTGTGTCTAGAGTTTTGAAAAATGACCATAAGGTTCTGAAATTAGTACCAAAGGGATTGTAAAAAAAACTGTATTAACTGTGAGTGTCGAATACTCCGCTGCTCGCTAGAACCCATTGTTTTGCTATCAGACAATTGAGAAAGAATCGTCTGTGTGAATGAATTCATTAATGAATAGTAAAAGCAGATTCTTTGTTTCAAGTTGAATCAAGTTATGCCTCAAGCTATAATAAACTTAAACAAGATGAAAGGCACAATTGCATGAGAACCATGAACCGAAAGGTTTATCCCCAAGGTGCAGGAGAATCTCTGTAGTGAATAAATCATGTAGAAACCTGACTACAGAACACAAAAAGTCAGGTTCAAAGTCGTAACCGCTGTAACCATCCTGTGTGTGTGTGTGTGTGTGTGTGTGTGTGTGTGTGTGTGTGTGTGTGTGTGTGTGTGTGTGTGTGTGTGTGTGTGTGTGTGTGTGTGTGTGTGTGTGTGTGTGTGTGTGTGTGTGTGTGTGTGTATTGGGTCTTAAAAACTCCAAAAGTACAACAGTAAAACTAGGAAAATTCTCCATCGTGAGGAAAATGGCTATTTTAAGCTTAGTGGTTAGGTTCAGGGTTAGAATTAGGGTTAGGTAAGGGGTTAGTGGTTAGGTTTAGGGTTACGGGTTAGGGATAAGTTTAGAGTTATGGGAAGGGTTAGGGAAAATAGGATTTGAATGGGAAAAAAAATGTTTTGTCCCCAGGAGGATAGGAAGAACAAAACGTGTGTGTGTGTGTTTGAGGAGGCCGGGGCCAACCAGCCACTTCACAATAGCATTGTCCTCTGAGACAAGATGGCATCCTTCCCCTCTTGGGGGGGGGGGGGGGGGACTAACTCAACAATGCAATGTTTGTCAAGCCAAGTCAAGTCAAATCAAATTTGATTTGTCACATGCTTCATAAACAACAGGTGTAGGCTAAAAGTAAAATGCTTACTTACAGGCTCTTCCCAACAATGCAGAAAAATAATAACATGAGGAATGAATACACAATGAGTAAAGATAACTTGGCTATATACACAGGGTGAGTAACGAGTTGACATGCAGGGTTACGAACGAGATAATTGAGGTAGATATAGGTATGAATAAAGTAACAAGGCAATAGGATAGATAATAAACAGTAGCAGCAGCGTACAGAGCCTTCTGAAAGTACTCAACCCTTTGACTTTTTCCACATTTTGTTGTTTTACAGCCTGAATTTAAAATGGATTCAATTGAGATGTTGTTCACTGGCCTACACACTACACAACCCATAATGTCAAAGTGGAATTACATTTTTTAGAAATGTGTCTTAATTTATTAAAAATGAAAAGGTGAAATGTCTTGAGTCAATAAGTATTCAACCCCTTTGTTATGGCAAACCTAAATGAGCTCTGGAGGAAAAATGTGCTTAACAAGTCACACAATAAGTTGCATGGACTCACTAAAATCAAATCAAATCAAATTTTATTTGTCACATACACATGGTTAGCAGATGTTAATGTGAGTGTAGCGAAATGCTTGTGCTTCCAGTTCCGACAATGCAGTAATAACCAACAAGTAATCTAACTAACAATTCCAAAACTAGCTTCTTATACACAGTGTAAGGGGATAAAGAATATGTACATAAATATATGAATGAGTGATGGTGCAGAGCAGCATAGGCAAGATACAGTAGATGGTATCGAGTACAGTATATACATATGAGATGAGTATGTAAACAAGGTGGCATAGTTAAAGTGGCTAGTGATACATGTATTACATAAGGATGCAGTAGATGATAGAGTACAGTATATACGTATACATATGAGATGAATAATGTAGGGTATGTAAACGTTATATTAGGTAGCATTGTTTAAAGTGGCTAGTGATATATTTTACATCCTTCCCATCAATTACCATTATTGAAGTGGCTGGAGTTGAGTCAGTGTGTTGGCAACAGCCACTCAATGTTAGTGGTTGCTGTTTAACAGTCTGATGGCCTTGAGATAGAAGCTGTTTTTCAGTCTCTCGGTCCCAGCTTTGATGCACCTGTACTGACCTCGCCTTCTGGATGATAGCGGGGTGAACAGGCAGTGGCTCGGGTGGGTGTTGTCCTTGATGATCTTTATGGCCTTCCTGTAACATCAGGTGGTGTAGGTACCCCGGAGGGCAGGTAGTTTGCCCCCGGTGATACGTTGTGCAGACCTCACTAAACTCTGGAGAGCCTTATGGTTGTGGGCGGAGCAGTTGCCGTACCAGGCGGTGATACAGCCCACCAGGATGCTCTCGATTGTGCATCTGTAGAAGTTTGTGAGTGCTTTTGGTGACAAGCTGAATTTCTTCAGCCTCCTGAGGTTGAAGAGGCGCTGCTGCGCCTTCTTCACGATGCTGTCTGTGTGAGTGGACCAATTCAGTTTGTCTGTGATGTGTATGCTGAGGAACTTAAAACTTACTACCCTCTCCATTGCTGTTCCATCGATGTGGATAGGGAGGTGTTCCCTCTGCTGTTTCCTGAAGTCCACAATCATCTCCTTAGTTTTGTTGACGTTGAGTGTGAGGTTATTGTCCTGACACCACACTCCGAGTGCCTTCACCTCCTCCCTGTAGGCCGTCTCGTCGTTGTTGGTAATCAAGCCTACCACTGTTGTGTCGTCCGCAAACTTGATGATTGAGTTGGAGGCGTGTGTTGCCACGCAGTCGTGGGTGAACAGGGAGTACAAGGAGAGGGCTCAGAACGCACCCTTGTGGGGCCCCAGTGTTGAGGATCAGCGGGGTGGAGATGTTGTTGCCTACCCTCACCACCTGGGGGCAGCCCGTCAGGAAGTCCAGTACCCAGTTGCATAGGGCGGGGTCGAGACCCAGGGTCTCGAGCTTGATGACGAGCTTGGAGGGTACTATGGTGTTAAATGCCGAGCTGTAGTCGATGAACAGCATTCTCACATAGGTATTCCTCTTGTCCAGATGGGTTAGGGCAGTGTGCAGTGTGGTTGAGATTGCGTCGTCTGTGGACCTATTTGGGCGGTAAGCAAATTGGAGTGGGTCTAGGGTGTCAGGTAGGGTGGAGGTGATACGGTCCTTGACTAGTCTCTCAAAGCACTTCATGATGACGGAAGTGAGTGCTACGGGGCGGTAGTCGTTTAGCTCAGTTACCTTAGCTTTCTTGGGAACAGGAACAATGGTGGCCCTCTTGAAGCATGTGGGAACAGCAGACTGGTATAGGGATTGATTGAATATGTCCGTAAACACACCAGCCAGCTGGTCTGCGCATGCTCTGAGGACGCGGCTGGGGATGCCGTCTGGGCCTGCCGCCTTGCGAGGGTTAACACATTTAAATGTTTTACTCACCTCGGCTGCAGTGAAGGAGAGACCGCATGTTTCCGTTGCAGGCCGTGTCAGTGGCACTGTATTGTCCTCAAAGCGGGCAAAAAAGTTATTTAGTCTGCCTGGGAGCAAGGTATCCTGGTCCGTGACTGTGCTGGATTTCGTCTTATAGTCCGTGATTGACTGTAGACCCTGCCACATACCTCTTGTTCCTGAGCCTTGAATTGAGATTCTACTTTGTCTCTATACTGACGCTTAGCTTGTTTGATAGCCTTACGGAGGGAATAGCTGCACTGTTTGTAATCGGTCATATTACCAGTCACCTTGCCCTGATTAAAAGCAGTGGTTCGCGCTTTCAGTTTCACGCGAATGCTGCCATCAATCCACGGTTTCTGGTTCGGGAATGTTTTAATCGTTGCTATGGGAACGACATCTTCAACGCACGTTCTAATGAACTCGCACACCGAATCAGCGTATTCGTCAATGTTGTTGCCTGACGCAATACGAAACATGTCCCAGTCCACGTGATGGAAGCAGTCTTGGAGTGTGGAATCAGCTTGGTCGGACCAGCGTTGGACAGACCTCAGCATTGGGGCTTCTTGTGTCAGTTTCTGCCTGTAGGCAGGGATCAGCAAAATGGAGTTGTGGTCAGCTTTCCCGAAAGGGGGGCGGGGCAGGGCCTTATATGCGTCGCGGAAGTTAGAATAACAGTGATCCAAGGTTTTGCCAGCCCTGGTGGCGCAATCGATATGCTGATACATTTTAGGGAGTCTTGTTTTCAGATTAGCCTTGTTAAAATCCCCAGCTACAATGAATGCAGCCTATGTGTGTGCAATAATAGTGTTTACCTTGATTTTTGAATGACAACCTCATCTCTGTACCTCACACATACAATTAGCTGTAAGGTCCCTCAGTCGAGCTGTGAATTTCAAAACACAGATTCAACCACAAACACCAGGGAGGTTTTCCAATTCCTTGCAAAGAAGGGCACCTATTGGTAGATTGGTAGGGAAAAAAGCAGACATTGAATATCCCTTTGAGCATGGTGTTAAGCAAGTTATTAATTACACTTTGGATGGTGTATCAATACACCCATTCACTACAAAGATACAAGCGTCCTTCCTAATTCAGTTGCCGGAGAGGAAGGAAACCGGTCAGTGATTTCACCATGAGGCCAACGGTGACTTTAAAAGAGTTACAGAGTTTGATGGCTGTGATTGGAGAAAACTGAGGATGGATCAACAATGTTGCAGTTACTCCACAATACTAACCTAAATGAAGCCTGTACAGAATACAAATATTCCAAAACATGCATCATTTTTGCAACAAAGCACATAAGTAAAACGGCAAAAAAAATGGCAAAGAAATGTACTTTATGTGTTGAATACAAAGCCTTACGTTTGGGTAAATCAAACACATCACATCACTAAGTAATCACTCTTCACATTTTCAAGCATGGTGGTGGCGGCATTGTGTTATGGGTATGCTTGTCATCAGCAAGGACTAGGGAGTCTTGTAGGTTAAAAAGAAATGGAATAGAGCTAAGCACAGTCAAAATCCTAGAGCAAAACCTGGTGCAGTCTGCTTTCCAACAGATACTGGGAAACAAACTCGCCTTTTAGGAGGACAATAACCTAAAACACAAGGAACAAATATACACTGGAGTTACTTACCAAGACAACATTGAATGTTCCTGAGTGGCCAAGTTACAGTTCAGACATAAATTAGCTTGGAAATCTATGGCAAGACTTGAAAATGGCTGTCTAGCAATGATCAACAGGTATCCAGCAGGTATATTTCACTGGTCATCCCCAAAGCCAACACTTACTTTGGCCGCCTTTCCTTCCAGTTCTCTGCTGCCAATGACTGGAACGAATTGCAAAAATCACTGAAGCTGGAGACTTATATCTCCCTCTCTAACTTTAAGCATCAGCTGTCAGAGTAGCTTACCTGTACACATCCAATCTGTAAATAGCACACCCAACTACCTCATCCCCATATTGTTATTTATCTTGTTGCTCTTTTGCACCCCACTATCTCTACTTGCACATCATCATCTGCACATCTAATGCTAAATTGTAATTATTTCGCCTCTATGGCCTATTTATTGCCTTACCTACCTAATCTTCTACATTTGCACATAGATTTTTCTATTGTTTAATTGACTGCACGTTTGTTTATGTGTTGTTGTTTTTGTCACACGGTTTTGCTTTATCTTGGCCAGGTGGCAGTTGTAAATGAGAACTTGTTCTCAACTGGCCACCTGGTGAAATAAAGGTGAAAGAAAAAAAAGGGACAAAAAGAAATCAACAAGCAACTTGACAGAGCTATAAGAATTTTAAAACAACCATGTGCAAATATTGTCCAATCCAGGTGTGCAAAGCTGTTAGAGACTTACCCAGAAAGACTCACAGCTGATATCACTGCCAAAGGTGATTCTAAAATGTATTTACTCAGGGGCATGAAATCTTATGTAAATTAGATACTTCTGTAATTAATTTGCAATAAATTTGCAAACATTTCTAAAAACATGTTTTTACTTTGTAATTATGGAGTATTGTATGTAGATTGGTAAGAAACAAAATCAATTTAATACATGTTGAATTCAGGCTGTAACACAACAAAATGTGGAATAAGTCAAGGGGTATGAATACTTTCTGAAGGCACTTTATGTGATGAGTCAAAAGAATGAGTGCAAAAAGGGTCAACGTAGATAGTCTGGGTAGATATTTGGTTAACTATTTAACTACCTATTTAGCAGTCTTATGGCTTGGGGGTAGAAACTGTTTAGATCCTGTCGGTTCTGGACTTGGTGCATTGGTACTGCTTGCCATGCGGTAGTAGAGAGACCATCAATGACTTGGGTGGCTGGAGTCTTTGTCTTCACCCACATAGCTGAAGTTCTTGGGGCCCAACTTTCTAAACGGTTGTGGTGTGGCTGCTGTTTGCTCTGCTGTGCTTCAGAGACCCTGGCTGGGTTCCTTATTGTGTGGCTCTTCACTGAAGTAGCTAGTCAAGAGAGAACAGGTAGCTAGTCAGAACAGGTAGCTAGTCAATAGAGAACAGTTCAACAAGGCTTCTCTTTGCAGCGAACATGTTGCCAGAGTAACAATTTCAGTTGAATGATTTGAATGAACATTCCAAAATGTTACAGTGAAACATCAAATGGCTACTTTTTGCAAGGATTACTGTGGCTTTTTAGCAACAATATGCAAACTCAAAATGACTTAGCTATTCCTACTAAATATAAAAGAAAGTCTACAGTTGAAGTCAGAAGTTTACATACACTTAGGTTGGAGTCATTAAAACTCATTTTTCAAACCACTCCACAAATTTCTTGTTAACAAACTATAGTTTTGGTCGGTTAGGACATCAACTCTGTGCATGACACAAGTAATTTCTCCAACAATTGTTTACAGACAGATTATTTCACATATAATTCTCTGTATCACAATTCCAGTGGTTCAGACGTTTACATAACGTACACGAAATTGACTGTGCCTTTAAACAGCTTGGAAAATTCCATAAAATTATGTCATGGCTTTAGAAGCCTCTGATAAGCTAATTGACATAATTTGAGTCAATTGGAGGTGTACCTGTGGATGTATTTCAAGGCCTACCTTCAAACTCAGTGCCTCTTTGCTTGACATCATGTGAAAATCAAAGACCTCACAAAAAAATGTGTAGACCTCCACAACTCTGGTTCATCCTTGGGAGCAATTCATCTGTACAAACAATAGTCCGCAAGTATTAAACACCATGGGACCACGCAGTGGTCATACCGCTCAGGAAGGAGACACGTTCTGTCTCCTAGAGATGAACGTACTTTGGTGCAAAAAGTGCAAATCAATCCCAGAACAACAGCAAATGACCTTGTGAAGATTCTGGAGGAAACAGGTACAAAAGTATCTATATCCACCTAAAAACGAGTTCTATATCGACATAACCTGAAAGGCTGCTCAGCAAGGAAGAAGCCACTGCTCCAAAACCATCATAAAAAAGCCAGACTACTGTTTGCAACTGCACATCGGAACAAAGATCTTACTTTTTGGAGAAATGTCCTATGGTCTGATGAAACAAAAATAGAACTGTTTGGCCATAATGACCATCGTTATGTTTGGAGGAAAAAGGGGGAGGCTTGCAAGCTGAAGAACACCATCCCAACCGTAAAGGGTGTGCGAGCAAGGAGGCCTAGAAACCTGACTCAGTTACACCAGCTCTGTCAAGACGAATGGGCTCGACTCGACTTATTGTGGGAAGCTTGTGGAAGGCTCCCCAAAACATTTGACCCAAGTTAAACAATTTAAAGGAAATGCTACCAAATACTAATTGAGTGTATGTAAACTTCTGACCCACTGGGAATGTGATGAAAACAATAAAAGCTGAAATAAATAATTCTCTCTGCTATTGTTCTGAGATTTTACATTCTTAAAATTAAGTGGTGATCCTAACTGACCTAAGACAGGGAATTTTTACTAGGATTGAATGTCAGGAATTGTGAAAACGGAGTTTAAATGTATTTGTCTAAGGTGTATGTATGTATCTGCTAAATGTGTGTATGTGACCAATACAATTTGATTTGATTTGATTTGATTAAAGGATCACAGCTATAAATTTTCTTAGGGATAGCCCCCTTTTTTCAATTTTCACCTAAAATGACATACCCAAATCTAACTGCCTGTAGCTCAGGCCCTGAAGCAAGGATATTTTATTTATTTTTTATTTTATTTCACCTTTATTTAACCAGGTAGGCAAGTTGAGAACAAGTTCTCATTTACAATTGCGACCTGGCCAAGATAAAGCAAAGCAGTTCGACACATACAACGACACAGAGTTACACGTGGAGCAAAACAAACATACAGTCAATATTACAGCATAAACAAGTCTATATACGATGTGAGCAAATGAGGTGAGATAACATTTAAGGGAGGTAAGGGAGGTAAAGGCAAAAAAAGGCCATGGTGGCAAAGTAAATACAATATAGCAAGTAAAACACTGGAATGGTAGCTTTGCAATGGAAGAATGTGCAAAGTAGAAATAAAAATAATGGGGTGCAAAGGAGCAAAATAAATAAATTAAATACAGTAGGGAAAGAGGTAGTTGTTTGGGCTAAAATATAGGTGGGCTATGTACAGGTGCAGTAATCTGTGAGCTGCTCTGACATTACTCATCTCATATTGGGTCAGCAGGTAACCTAGTGGTTAGAGCACTCTTGGTACCATTTGAAAGGAAACACTTTGAAGTTTGTGGACATGTGAATGGAATGTCGAAGAATATAACACAATAGATCTGGTAGAAGAAAATACAACTGTTTGTTTTTTTTGTTTTTTTCTAACACCATCTTTGAAATGCAACAGAAAGGTCCATCACTCTGGTTGTAATGCCGATGGTGTCCACAAGATGGCAGCGGCGTGTGTGCAAAGTTTCAGACGGATAAATTGAAGTATGAGCAAACTACATGAGATTTAGTGTGAAGTCACCCAGGTACATTTGGGCAACATTTACATTCACATTCACATCCTCAAATCTGTATACTTGGACATTGATTTAGCTTTTCCAGTATTAGTAGCCCTATTATAAGTTCAACATTTGCAAAACGCCCAGTTTTCATAACTTCATAAATCTCCATATTCTTATCATTTCTGTCCAAAAGGAAAAGGCTTGCCGTCGCACAAGGTTAGCAGCAACATTTTGCTACAGATTCCATATACTCCCGTAAAGCCCAGCTCATTCGCTATCTAGCTAGCTTTGTTTGACCCTGATTGATGCTTATTTGACAAAGTTACAGTCAATCAAGTGAAGACCGCCCGCGTCATCGGCGTGCCATGAGGGCGTCGCTCTCTGACCAAATTTGGTGTCCTATAGGATATACTACACTCTTAATGATATAGTGAAGTCTGGTTACGTTCTAGGATCTCTGGGGAATAAATATGAATGTGATTTGACTGACGGGTTGAAACAACGTTTAGGGCTAGATTTTCACAGATTCCTTTCTTTGCATATTGAACGAGTGGAAATACAAAATCGATTGTGCATGCTATATGGACCTTTTTAGGTTATGAAAAGGGATTTTATCTAACAAAACGACACTTCGTGTTATCTCTGGGACCCTTTGGATGATAAATCAGAGCAACATTTCAGAATGTGTCATGATCGCTGTCTTGAAAATCAAGGTACAGCGTGGTAAGCGTACATTTTTCTTTATTATAAATGTCGCCGACAAAACAAGAAACAACCAAAACGAGCATGAAGCTTACTAGGGCTATACAGACCACTAACAAAGACAACTACCCACAAAATACAAAAGGAAAAAGGCTGCCTAAGTATGATTCCCAATCAGAGACAACGATAGACAGCTGTCCCTGATTGAGAACCATACCCGGCCAAAACATAGAAACACAGAATATAGAGTTTCCCACCAAACCATCCAAACATAGAGAATAAAAAGATCTCTACGATCAGGGAGTGACAGAATGTAAGTACACATTTCACCTTCAGAGGTGAATTTATAAACCTATTGCGGTGAAAAAAGTGTTTTGTTGTTAGGAGCTCTCCTCAAACAATAGCATGGCATTGTTTTGCAGTAATAGCTACTGTAAACTGGACAGTGCAGTAATATTAACAAGAATTTAAGCTTTCAGCCGATATAAGACACTTATACTGTATGTACCGGCATTTGTTGTTTCTCTAAAATCTGCGATCGTGACGTTGACGGGACGCCTATCCCTAATAAAGCATCAACTGACTTCTCAGCTTCGAAATCTCACCACACGTGTACAGACAGATCTGGGGTGGCAAAACAGCAGCACACAGAATCAAACTCCATTGCTTACTTAATATACCACACACATGGCACTAGCTATATCAAGATGTTGCATAACATTTAGATGGGAATAAGAGGGTTGAGTTTCACAGGATTAAAAAAGACCAAGGTTTATGACAATGGGCACACAGTCTGTTTATGGTCACAGGAATCCAGGGCACTCTTCCCCCGCGTGGCTCACGCCACCCCCAATGAAGTCAGGGGACACTTGTGGCTGTTGCAGTCCATACCAGGAGGGAGGGCTCGCAGAGCCAAAATAGTCAGCAGTGCTCACAGTTCTGATGTCAGACAACCAGAAAACCAAGTGGCCTCAACTCCAAACTGCTCGTAATGACAGGCAGTCAGGACGGGCACAGAACCAGATCAAAAAACGTGGCTCTGACAATATCCTGGACAAATACTGCTTGCTTTGCCAAAGTATGACGTAAAGATTGACGTTCTCAAGTCATGAGAAAACAGGAGGGTCGATAAAACATAGGAAATGCCGGCTTGTGATAACAGGGAATATCGAGCAATGCACTTCTATACCCATTTCTGAAATCTAGTAAACCAGGAAAATATGAGGTTATATTGTTGTTATTACACACATCATCCCCTTTTCAATACAAGTTCACACTTTTTTTATTTAATCTATTTTTCCATTGTTTAATTTAAGAATTTCTACTTATTATGCTTAAATAATCCCCAATACAAGGCATTGGTGGTTAATAGCAGGATGGGAGCAGTTGATTGAGTTAGTCAACTGGTATGTGCCATTTTATTGACGTTGATTGTTTGAGTTGATTGATCCGACTTACCCTGACATTCCAGAGGAGTGAAAGGGACCCCCATCGCAACGGCCCTTTCTATCCGGGATCCTTGGGAAGTCCTTACCCCATTGAAGTTGAGATGTAAAATGGTTAAGGTTATGATTAAGGTTAGGGTAGGGGTTAAGGATAGGGTTTTCGGGTAGGGACATCCCAAAGTTCCCATTGAGCACTAAGCCCACAGCAACAGCAGTATGTACTTAGTTGAAACATAGAGTCAAGCCTGTCAGTGTGCAGACTCAAAACACAAGAAACAGATGCTGCTACTGATAATTAAATTATGTTGCTATTGTCATCCTTGGTCGTCATCGAGGTTACTGGTAAAACTATATGAAAGCCAACTCCTAATACAGACAGGCGAGTCAACATGTATCAGATGATCGCTGAATGGAGACCCAAAAATAAGTTGAACATTGACAGCGATTCATGACATGCTTGAAAATTCAACTACAACAGAAAAAACACATACTTCAGCCAATTGGACATGACAACATTTAGACTTCCCATTATCAACATGTAAGCCACAGGATTGACAGTGGACTCCTCATCAACATGTTCCATGTTTTGTCTGTTACCCTCAGCTTACTGTGGTTTATTGACTATCTCAAACAGGTGTTAGACTGTGTATCTGGGACAGGGCTTCCAGGAGAACGCTCATTCTCTGATGAAATTAAAAACAGAAAAGTGCCTGACAGACAGACCTTGACCGCTTATTCTATTTGATGAAAAATAGATGAGAATCCAGACATGATCTCAGGGGTATAATTATTCTTATCATGTGGGATAAAGTGCCATCTCCTCAAATCAAAATCACATTTTATTTGTCACATCGTAAACAACTGGTGTAGAGACTAAGAGTGAAATGCTTACTTACGGGTCCTTTTCCAACAATGCAGAATTAAAGAAAAAGATTAAAAAGATAGCATAAAAATAGAAATAGAGACAGGATGAATAAATACACAGTGAATAACAATACAGAGTAAAAATAACGTCTATATACAGGGAGTGCCAGTACTGAGTCTATGTGCAGGGGTATGAGGTAATTGAGGTAGCTATGTACATATAGTTAGGGGTAAAGGGACTAGGCAACAGGATAGATAATACACTGAGCTGTAGAAGCAGCGTATGTGGAGAAGTAGCAGCAGCGAATGTGGTGAGTGTGAAAGTGTGTGTGTGTGGCGTCAGTATGCATTTGTGGGCATGTCATGTGTGTGGGCATATGTAGTGTGCTTGTGCTTGTGCTTGTGCGTGTGCGTGTGCGTGTGCATGTGCGTGTGCGTGTGCGTGTGTGTGTGTGTGTTGGGAGTGTCAGGGTAAGTATGTGTCAGTGTGTGGGTAGAGACTACCCACTGGGCACAAACTCTTTTGTGCATACTGTTTTTAGAACACAAGGCCTGCAATGGAAATAAAAATGAGCACATTTATCTATATGCCAACAGATCGCAACAATGCCTAATTTATCATAACCATACAGATAACTGCACTGGCCACTCAAGTAAACTGAACAAACTGTCATTTTCAACATAGACAAACCTTATGTAAAATATGTTGACTTTGTACCTTTGAAACAATGTCAGATCTTCAACGTTATAAACACTATCAGAAGAAAAAATAGTCTGGGTAGCACCTCCTACTGGAGAGCTGATCTATCTACAGCTATTAATTTGGTCGCCCAAACAGGATTTTAACCAAGCCCTGCTTAGCTTTGATAATTGTGACTGACTACTACCTATGTGCTATCGTGAGAATGATTATTGAGAGATCTCTAAATAATTAAATATATTCACTGTTGCTATCAAAGTCATTTCAAAAGGTCGGTTAACACAGCAAATTAAATGCAACCATACTTTATAAGTCATATATCATCAATTATACTATTTAGGCCTATATAACATTTACAAAGTCATCAACAGCTATTGTTTTAATTCAACCCAGCGTTCAACTAAAAATAGACAATACATATAGACTTAGGGTTTCAAGCTTTGGTTAATTTCAAATGTAATATTCCATTTAATCATTAATATGTCAGAATCACGTCTCCATCTAAATAAAATCTAAGTTAAAGAATAGGACTAAATCAAATCGAGCTTAATTCAAAGTGCATTTAAAGTTTGATTAGATTAGATTTAGTCCTATTCTTGAACTTAGATTTTTTGTTGAGATGGACACATGACTCCAACATATCAATTATTAATTTGTAGACAAACTGAATATTGAATTGTGTTTGGTTGTCAACGCAACCAATTATGAACATTTGAAGGAGATGTATCTTATGCTTGGATAGCTCCATCTGTGCCACTGATTTAGTCTGGCTTTAATTCCAGTTTGTCTACAAATTAGATTCTTGGTTGAGATGGTGACATCAACCCAACATATCAATAAATAATTTCTAGGCAAACTGGAATTAAAGCCAGACTATGTCAGTGGGACAAAAGATACATCTCCTTCAAATGTTGATTTTTGGTTGTGTTGACAACCAAACACAATTCAATATCCATTTTGCAATACAGACAGTAAATTTACATTTCTTCTTATGGAATGATATAAATCATCCATGTTCAAAATAGCATGCAAAGGTCAGAGGTCTGTGGAGACCTTCACAATTAATATAATAATTTGCGCATAATCTTGAACAGTATTGATCACTGCACTTTGTACTCTCAACTGCAACCCAGGTAATTTGGTTGTGCTATTAGACGAAGCACAGTGATAACACATTAAATTCTTCGATAAATACAAAATGCCTGGCATTGTATTCCCACTGGAATTTGGTTGTGCTTTTAGATGGTTGAAAACATAGTGATAACACTTTGGGAATTCAAGAAACTTCTGGCTGTCTTTTTGAGTGGGTGAATACAGGTTGAAATCTCATCGATCAATGTGTCAACTAAATATTACCCCAATTTCCACGTTGAAATTACTGGTGTGTCCAGTGGGCAGTGTTTGGGCATAGAGTCAGTGCAAGAGAGTCAGTTCAAAAAAGTGTCAATGCAGGTGGTCCGGGTAGCCTAGTTCTGTAGTTTTGTCTTAAAGCTTGGAGTTATTGTCTCCTACAATTCACATCACTTGAGCACAGGGCCAGGCTACACTGTACATTTCATACATCATTCTTATGATCCAATGTGAAGCTCTATCTGAAGAGATACTCATAGAACATTTTGAATGAATTGAAAACAGTATGCCACTAGCACAAGAACTGAATCAAGTTCGAAAAGTATGCTGATGAATATTCATACAAGAACAAGTGGCATTATCAAAGTATACTGATACCTGTTATAGACACCAGTATTTCCCCCTAGAAAAAAACGGTTACAATCTAGTTTACCAATAAGTTGGTTTTAATGCACAGTAACTAATAAGCAACCAAATCTAGATTCTGACCAGTGTCCTTTCACATCCATTCAATTATTGTTTTATGTAGCCTTTGCATAAATTCGCAAATAATGGAATAATGGTCAAACGCTGCCAGTTTTCCTGAAGCGTTTCATGTGAAATGAGTGTGGTTCAGACAGAAGATTGAGAAAGTTTTTTGCATGTAGACAGAAGAGAGACTTGACTATGAATAGACTGTTTCTATGGACAGAATTAGATCAGCTCTATTCCACTCGATATTCTAGTTTGTCACATTATTTTTTAGAACATATTTATGAAACGTATAATTAGCGTGTGGTGAATCATATATATTCAACTATGCTATATATGGGATACTTGACCCGCAACACCCAAGAAACAAATAGCATTACACTGTAATAAAGTTTTTAAAAGTAGCCTAGTAGTAAGTTAATTTTCTTTAGTCAATAATTTTCGGTTGTGCGTGGAGCAGTGTGAAAACTAGTCCAAAATCTTGTTCATGAGAAATATATTAAAGTTCAAAATAAAAGGATGTAAAAGATCACTTACATTTATCAGATGACATGTAAATATCAACGAGACGATAAGTCCAGAGACCGAGTGGATCCGCGTGCCCATTTTCCACCAACCTAGCACAGGCTGCAAATGCTGGGGAAAGGAAAATCAAGGTCCTTCACGTCTGGCCACTGAGTAATGGTTGGGTGCACCTCTTTACACTTTCTATAAAGGACAATTATTTTCTACGTCCCACACCCGGTGGGACTTCATCAACATAAAAATGATTCCTTAATGCGTTTTCTATTTAAACGGAGAAAAAAAATGACGTGAAAGAGATAGATCACTTCGCTCCTACTTTCTCTTGCACTCTGAAACTTCGACCTGTAATGCCAACACAAGTCACTTGGAAGTCCGATGCTATTGCGATACACGAGCCACTGCCCTGCGTAAAAGGCGGAATGGAATTCAGGGAGTTCTGCTGATAGGCAGCCGTAATCCCTCCGTGAGGAGACGCCGACCCACCTAGCATATCTTTTGCTTTACATTTTTAAAACAACCCCATTACTTTAAAATGTGTTAGGCTATATGGTTAAATGAACATTGAAATGGATCATAAATTGGATTTAATGTAGAGATGAATAATTACGCGTAAACTACGCACCAATACATATACTTTCACTGTTAGTCTACTACAACTGTTGTTTACGAAGGATGTGACAAGTAATATTTGATTCGATTTTTTAAATTTAGAACGCACGAGGCGTATCGTGCCCGCCTAAGATATTTGGAGCGCTTGACATCATGCATCACATTCACCACCATCCTAACCAAAAGCGGTTTAGTGGAAGAGCTTTGTGTTGATACTACACGATGTGGAAATTACTCTACCTTTGACCTTTAGCCTGTAGGCCTAAATAGAATGTTTCTCCCAGTGGTTTAGGCCTACCTTGATGCTGGAGAAGTCTGAGCATCGGCGCCCTCTGTTGTTGATCTCGAATCAGTTGTTCTCGTTGCCCATCGAAGGCTTGATGGCATTTCTCCACTGTATATCTGTGATGTGCATTTCTCCACTGCATGTCTGTGATGTTGAATTACTGTGATTTAACAGTACATTACAATGTAGACTTGCTGTACATTGTATGCCACCTAGGCCTATATTCTTTATGAAATCAATAAGCAAAACTATCATGAAGCATGTACTTTTCTAGACCTTTTCTAATGATTTAGTGTTAGCCTGGAATAACAATTCAACAACAACAGGAACACTATGGTGATACTCTTTTTTTCCTTTTTCTTTTTTACATACATATATTTTGAAGGATACAAATTCAAATCTGTTTCAAAACTCTATACATTCTTCTTAAAAATTGTAACACAAAACATTGCAAACAAGCAGATAAACACAAAAACAGCAACATCGTGTAACTCTTCTGCAGTAAAATCTCGCACACCCAAGTAATTCTCTGCAGCTGCCACCACAACATCTATCCTCTGTGATTTACGTACCATTCCTGCGATACAGTTGACAACCGTGGCCACCAACGCCAAAAAACACCCCTTACTGATATACGTTATTCCTATCACTCTCTATTTGCCTAAGCCTACTCACAGGGATCCTCTTAGGATCCCTCACCCTGGACCCATCTTCCTCTCCTACTCTCTTCACTGCCTCAGCATACAACATCTTCTGTACTACTCTGATCCTGGCCACTTCAACCTGCCTCTCTCTCACCATGGGTACCCCTTATTGATGTCACTTGTTAAATCCACATCAGTCACTGTAGATGAAGGGAAGGAGACAGGTTAAAGAAGGATTTTTAAGCCTGGAGACAATTGAGACACGGCTTGTGTATGTGGGCCATTCAGAGGGTGAATGGCCAAGACAAAATAGGGGGGAAACTCAGTATTAGGAAGGGGTTCTTAAAGTTTTGTACACTCAGTGTATATGTTTTTCAATAACATTCTTTCAAAGTCTTTGAACTTTACTCATGTTTTTTTGTGTTTTTTATGGAAAGTTTTCTGAGAACATTACTTGAAATAGAACCATGAGGAAACCTGCAGAAAACATTATGCTGAAATACTGAAATTCCCACAGAAGAACGTTGTTTCGTAGGGTTCTCTGAACAAGCATATCTACATGTACATACTACCTCAATCAGCCTGACTAACCGGTGTCTGTATGTAGCCTCGCTACTGTATATAGCCTGTCTTTTTACTGTTGTTTTATTTCTTTACTTACCTATTGTTCACCTAATAGCTTTTTTGCACTATTGGTTAGAGCTGTAAGTAAGCATTTCACTGTAAGGTCTACTACACCTGTTGTATTCGGCGCACGTGACAAATAAACTTTGATTTGAATTTAAGAACATTAAAACATTTAAATAGAACATTGTAGAAATGTTATGCTGAAGTATTGAAATTCCCACAGGAGAACGCTGTTTTTTAACATTCTCTGAACCTTTTGAAAACATTCCCAATGTCAAACAAGTTGGAGAACTTGCCTAGAACATTACCTAAAATTAAACTAAATGTAACAGTGTTTGAACTTTTAGGAAACATTCTGCTAAAGTAAGGAAAACCCCCCCCCAAAAAAGTTCCTTAAATGGGCTGAGAATGTTCCAAAGCCAAGCAACTATCCTGCACCATCCCAGAACGTTGTGGGAAGGTTATATGTCAAATAACCATGGGACAACCACAGTCTCACCAAGCTCGAAGAAGCAGAACGATAATTAGAACGATGGTCTTCAAGTTGTCCCTGGAGCTGGCTTGCTTGTGGACCAAGTCAATTGGAATTGTACTGCACAGCTGTGATCAGACATCTATGATATAAATCAAATGGATCAGCCCAAAAATATTAAACACTTCTAATATCAATGGATTCCAACCCCTGGAAGTGGGAATTGAGGGACCCAGACGGATTTTAGAATTAAGTATCTATTTCAGGAATTTCCCTTCGCACGTCAAAACATATCAATTTACTTTATAATTATCAAACTCCTGAATCCTGCTTACTGCATTTGAAAGCCACAATGACTAACAGGCACCCCCCCATACCAAAGAAATGTTGCAACGGTAACCTTTAAACCTTAAAACAAAATTAAAATCATTTTAAAAAAGAGTGTACAAATATGACCAGAACACAATTACACAATACATTTTGGACATCACACTGTTAACCTAAAGTACATCACAGCCATTCACTAAATATTCACCTGGAACTAATTCACTCAACATGGAAATGACATATTATATACAATTTATTTTCCGGCTAATAGTAAGGTCATCAACAGTCCTGATTGATATTTCGCAGAGAGCTTCTCAAGGTAAACCATCGTTTTTTTTCCGCAATTTTTTTTTTGATTTTCACAATGATTTTGCATTCTCAAAAATATTGAGTGTAAAAACAAGAAATGAAAGAACATTAGAAAAATGTCAACAAAATTACAATCTTGGTACTCTTTGATCACATATCCAAATAAACGTTGATAGGGAAAATTAGAATTGTTTTAAAAGGGCACATGAAGAGACAATTTCCTGAGAGTGAAACACTGTGTTGTCATGACACGATTGGTCTCTGGCAGGGCAGGGCTTGGAAGTAGAGAAGTTTGCGTAGAAAGTTAAAGGAACCAGGCATCTGTTTGTAGAGGCCGTTGGCCGTGTATTCTGAAACTTCATGGTTTACCTGAACACAAACAACATGGAAAGCTTCATAAGAGGATATACTTTAATATAATTAAAAGTAAATACAGCATTATTTTAAAAAGACAACAAACTCACCATCATTAACATGGTGACCAGGTCATCGGTGGCAGCATTCTCTTCCAACATGTTATCCAGTGTCTCTACATACCAGGAGCCAGCCTGGGTATCTCTCCAGGAGACGTAACCTGTACAAGTCACACCGACAAACAGCCATCAGAGCGACAGACACACTAACAACACTTTCTGGGATTGATAACCACAAAGATTTACTGTATTTGACAGAAACACACACACACACCTGGGAAGGTGGAGTAGGACACCAGTATGTCGCTGGCTGTGGGTAGTGTGGCCTTTGCGTCTGGCTCATCAGACTGAGTGCTCAGAGAGTCACTGCTAGAGGACATGGGCATTGCATCTGTCTGGTCACCTGTTCCTCCAATACAAGGCCTCGCCTCGTCAGGAGACACCTCAAAGCCTGTGTCTCTCTCACCTGCCAGTCCACAATGTACAGAACATTATACAAGTTATAACAAATGACTCCAGCCATTCTGGGTTTCTCAAACGAGAATCCTGTGTGAGGACTGACAGAGCGAGACTAGTTCCACTAGCCCCCAAATACTTCCTCCACTGTCGGAGATGTAACCCAGTGTACAGACTATTATTTCAACACCTTCATAACATTGTTGTTACAGTGCTGCATAAGCAGTAGTAAGTAATAACTAAGCATGAGCAACTATTATAGCTAGTGAAGTTGCCTTACCTCCCCCACAGGCCTGGATGAAGAAGATCTTTGGTTTGCCCTGTAGGGAAAGACAGTTCTGACCGTTCAGGTAGTTGGTAATGTGCTGAACTGGGACATTGGGCCCATCCACTCCATGTACTGCAACGGGGAAGCGATTGTTACACACCTGAAAATATGCAATGAAATTGATTAACATTATTAATCTCCTGAAAGACAAAAATGCTTACACTTTCTATGCATTTGTAAAAGAATAGAAAGAGTCTTACCTCCGTTCCATGTGATAACATGATCACCACACAGCAGTCATACTGTGAATGATCCTTCTTGGACAAAGCCGAAAGCTCCTGCTTTATTTGCTGAAATATAGTGATTAATGTAAGCATTGGATCACTTGGCCAGTTAAACATGAATATTTATAAACTAAACTAGTAGGCTAAACAGGAAGGTAGCTGGGGACATCCTCACCTTTTGTTTCAGGTTTCTTTGACAAGAACAATAAAGTTCAGAGAATTGAATCTTCTTTCCAGTTTTTCACAGTCTATGTTGGACCCTGTGCGCTTACTCAGTTCCGACTTAGGCTCAAAATCGACATTGTTTATGATCAGGCAGTGTCCACGGGGGTTGGCATCCATCTTATAACTCTGAGAGAATATGAAAGTAAAGCATGCAAAGATTCCACAGTATATCCAAACAATCAGGGAACTGGTTGGACACAAATTTAGACTTGTTGCAATCTTGACTCGGCAAGATACAGAGTATGTGGAAATATCACATTTAAATAAGTATTCAGACACTTTAATCAGTACTTTGTTGAAGTACCTTTGGCAACAATTACAGCCTCGAGTCTTCTTGGGTATGGTGCTACAAACTTGGCACACCTGTATTTGGTGAGTTTCTCCCATTCTTCTCAGCAGGTCCTCTCAAGCTCTGTCAGGTTGTATGGGGTGCGTTGCTGCACAGCTATTTTCAGGTCTCTCCGGAGATGTTCGATCGGGTTCAAGTCCAGGTACTGGCTGGGCCACCCAAGGATATTCCGAGACTTGGCCCGAAGCCAATCCTGCGTTGTCTTGGCTGTGTGCTTAGGGTTGTTGTCCCGTTGGAAGGTGAACCTTTGCCTCAGTCTGAGGTCCTGAGCACTTTGGAGCAGGTTTTCATCAAGGATCTCTTTGTACTTTGCTCCGTTCATCTTTCCCTTGATTGTGACTAGTCTCCCAGTCCCTGCCGCTGATAAACATCTCCACAGCATGATGCTGCCATCAACATCCTTCACCGTAGGGATGGTATTAGCCAGGTGATGAGAGGTGCCTGGTTTCCTCCAGATGTGACGCTTGGCATTCAGGCCAAAGAGTTCAATCTTGGTTTCATCAGACCAGATAATCTTGTTTCTCATGGTCTGAGAGTCCTTTAGGTGCCTTTTGGCAAACTCCAAGCAGGCTGTCATGTGCCTTTTACTGAGGAGTGGCTTTTGTCTGGCCATTCTACCATAAAGGCCTGATTGGTGGAGTGCTGCAGAGACGATTGTCCTTCTGGAAGGTTCTCTCATCCCCACAGAGGAACTCTAGAGCTCGGTCAGAGTGACCATCGGGATCTTGGTCACCTCCCTGACCAAGGCCCTTCTCCCCCGATTGCCTTTCCAAATCATGTCCAATCAATTGAATTTACCACAGGTGGACTCCAATAAAGTTGGAGATGCATCTCAAGGATGATCAATGGAAACAGGGTGCACCTGAGCTCAATTTCGAGTCTCATAGCAAAGGGTCTGAATACCTACACAAATAAGGCATTTCTGTTTTAAATTTTTATAAAATTGCCAAAATTTCTAAAACCTGTTTTCGCTTTGTCATTATGGGGTATTGTGTGTAGATTGATGAGGACAATTGTTTATTTAATTCATTTTAAATAAGGCTGTAACAGAAAAAAATGTGGGAAAAGGGAAGGGGTCTGAATACTTTCCAACGCCCTGTTTATAGCATATTGTGTGTTATATTATAAGTTAAATTCAACATAACTGAGATACAACAATTCCTTTAGAGAGTACTGTCAAAAACCACAATAGGGAACTGATGCTTAATTTAGCCTACAGTAAATAGAACCAAAAGGCAAGATAACTTACCTGGATACTGTCACGTCTAACTCTTCCTGTTGTCCTAGGTTTTCCAAACTCCCTTTCAGGGGCTGTAATAAGCATGGAATAAACATGGAATAAACATCACCACATTTATACTTGAATATGCAGACTTAAATTACTTACAGAAAATTGATGTGAACACTTACAGTGGCAAGAAGAAGTATGTGAACCTTTTGGAATTACTTGGATTTCTGCATAAATTTGTCATCAAATTTGATCTGATCTTCATCTAAGTCACAACAATAGACAAACGTTGTGTGCTTAAACTAATAACACACAAATTATTGTATTTTTCTTGTCTATATTGAATATATAATTTAAACATTCACGGTGTAGGTTGGGGAAAGTATGTGAACCCCTAGGCTAATGACTTCTCCAAAAGCTAATTGGAGTCAGGAGTCAGCTAAACTGGAATCCAATCAATGAGACGAGATTGGAGATGTGGGTTAGAGCTGCCTTGCCCTATAAAAAACACCCACAAAATTTGAGTTTGCTACTTACGAGAAGCATTGCATGATGTGAACCATGCCTCGAAACAAAAGAGATCTCAGTAGACCTAAGATTAAGAATTGTTGACTTGCATAAAGTTTGAAAGAGTTACAAAAGTATCTCTAAAAGCCTTGATGTTCATCAGTCCACTAAGACAAATTGTCTATAAATGGAGAAAGTTCAACACTGTTGCTACTCTCCCTAGGAGGGGCTGTCCTGCAATGATGACTGCAAGAGCACAGCGCAGAATGCTCAATGAGGTTAAGAGGAATCCTAGAGTGTCAGCTAAAGACTTACATAAATCTCTGGAACATGCTAACATCTCTGTTGATGAGTCTTCAATACATAAAACACTAAACAAGAATGGTGTTCATGGGAGGACTCCATGGAAGAAGCCACTGCTGTCCAAAAACAACATGATGCACATCTGAAGTTTGCAAAAGTGCACCTGGATGTTCCACAGCGCTATTGGCAAAATATTCTGTGGACAGATGAAACTACAGTTGAGTTGTTTGGAAGGAACACACAATACTATGTGTGAAGAAAAAAAGCACAGCACACCAACATCAAAACATCATCCCACCTGTAAAGTATGGTGGAGGGAGCATCATGGTTTGGGGCTGCTTTGCTGGCTCAGGGCCTGGACAGCTTGCTATCATCGACGGAAAATTGAATTCCCAAGTTTATCAAGACATTTTGCAGGAGAATGTTAGGCTATCTATCCGCCAATTGAAGCTCAACAGAAGTTGTGTGATGAAACAGGACAAGAACCCAAAACACAGAAGCAAATCAAAAACAGAATGGCTTCAACAGAAGAAAATACACCTTCTGGAATGGCCCAGTCAGAGTCCTGACCTCAACCCGATTGAGATGCTCTAGCATTACCTCAAGAGAGCAGTTCACACCAGACATCCCAATAATATTGCTGAACTGAAACAGTTTTGTAAAGAGGATTGGTCCAAAATTCCTCCTGACCATTGTGCACGTCTGACCCGCAACTACAGAAAACGTTATTTCTGCCAAAGGAGGGTCAAACAGTTATTAAATTCAAGGGTTCACATACTTTTCCCACCCTGCACTGTGAATGTTTACACAGTGTGTTCAATAAAAACATGAAAACATATAATTGTTTGTGTGTTATTAGTTTGAGCAGACTGTGTTTGTCTATTGTTGTGACCTAGATGAAGATCATATCAAAATGTATGACCAATTTATGCAGAAATCCAGCTATTTCCAAAAGGTTCACATACTTTTTCTTGCCATTGTACATGGAATGGGTGTGGTGGGCATAGGCTTCACTGATTGAGTTGGATAGACAGGGGTTACCACTTGAACAGGCTTGACAGTGTCCATAGGTGAGTCTGTCAACATAGAGCAGTCCAGAGCAAATATAAGAATTTCAGCAGTATGGACAGATATTGTAATGAACGACTACACATGCCTACTCACAAACTGGCAAAGGCCTAACGACTGGCCGGACATGGACAGGCTGAGGTAGAGGCTGTTTTTGTGGTTCTCCATCCAGTAGGAGCTCTGCTAAACTATGCTGCCCTGTTTCATGAAGGCACTCTATTAAAGCTGGGAACGCCAGACTCCCGCGGGTCTCCAGGTCTCGAACCAACTGCCTGGCCTGGTCTTGTCTGATCCCTGAGCTCTGAAATAGAGGAACAAGGTATGTGCTTTTGAGAACTGAAACAGTGGCATATGACGCATGGTAATAATTCAGGTAACCTGTTCATAGTCTCACACACCAGACTTCGCAGTGCGTAACAACATGGGATGAGAATAGCCTAATCATGATGATGTTTATCATGAATCGGGATTCTTTCAAAACAGACAATAATAGTCAAGAAGCATACCATCACACACTACCTTTATCTCGTTGATCATGTCTTGAGTAAATATTCCTTTTGACAGAAGTCCATGATACATATCTGACGGGTTCAGGTCTCTCACGAGATTGACCCTATTGCGTTGGAGAATCCTTTTGTGTCTTTCCTACATTCTGTAGGCTTAGGCTTTATGGAGCATGGAACAGGAGATCTACAATGACTCTGTTGTGGAGAAGAGAAATGACCAAATCAGTTTACAATAAGTGTTCTTAAAACATATGTATTTACAAAGACAGTCCCAGTACTACAAAATATCAATGATCAATACAAACAGCAAACAGGCAGAGAAGTAGATTACTTTATTGTCCAATTGAATGGACATTCGACTTCCGCTTTATCCCAACCCCTTCAAAAGACACACATACATACACAGTTTGGAGTGGAGAGGTCAGAGCATTTACATTTACATTTAAGTCATTTGGCAGACGCTCTTATCCAGAGCGACTTACAAATTGGAGAGCGACTTACAAATTGAGCAGAGGGCGTGGGGCCCATGGAGCAGCCGGGATATAGGATTCCGATACGGTGGGTGCCAACTCACATTCCAACTACTGTTCCCAAGGCAGACCCAGGATTTGAACTGGCTGGCTCATAAAAAGACTGTGGAAATGTACCTGCCTAGCTATAACCATCTAAAAATTGTGTTTTGGGACACATTGGTGGGACCAGGGTATCCTAGTGGTTAGAGCGTTGGACTTGTGACTGGAAGGTTGCAAGTTCAAACCCCCGAGCTGACAAGGTACAAATCTGTCGTTCTGCCCCTGAACAGGCAGTTAACTCACTGTTCCTAGGCCGTCATTGAAAATAAGAATTTGTTCTTAACTGACTTGCCTGGTAAAATAAACCAAAAAACACATAATTTGAACAATGTTGAGCAGTTGTTTCTCAATTCAACTCATTATAAAAGGCACGCTAGTTTGGTTCCTAGAGTAAACGGTTGCCAACGCACCATTTTGTAACAGACACAACGTTTTGCAACGGAGTACGACTAATGAATACACCCCTAGTTAGGTAAAGCGTTAAGATATATGTTATTGAAACTATGTCGACCACAGAGAGCTACGCGGAAGTCCTGAGTTTTAAAATACCAAAAATGGCTTATACAGTTGTCATAAATGGAAATAAATAGAATACACAAACTATAATGACAAGCAGTGGTGATAAATATGTTTGTTTTTTACCAGCTCCGTGTGATCACTCCCCACGCTTCTCTCACCTCCTTTAATTGTTCAACGACTTCCTTGTTTACATCACACTTCCTCGTGATTGGTGGACTGTAAAATACTGTAACTCCCACAATGCCTTTGGTGTCTCTGGTCCCCCGTTCGCACTCACTTGATGCAGTCCCAGCAGGTTATCGTTTAAGGAGAGAGATACGCCTTCACGACTTCACTATGGTGAATCACTAAAACAATACAGAAATACACTACGGAAAAAGAAGGAACAGCATGTCAGAAATCAGCTCAATGTAATTGAAGAATCCATAGACTCTAACCACTTTTGGGAAAATTGGAAAACACTAAACAAACAACAACACGAAGAATTATCTATCCAAAATGGAGATGTATGGGTAAACCACTTCTCCAATCTTTTTGGCTCTATAACAAAGAATAAAGAGCAAAAACATATACATGATCAAATACAGATCTTAGAATCAACTATTAAAGACTACCAGAACCCACTGGATTCTCCAATTACATTGAATGAGTTACAGGACAAAATAAAAACCCTCCAACCCAAAAAGGCCTGTGGTGTTGATGGTATCCTCAATGAAATGATCAAATATACAGACAACAAATTCCAATTGGCTATACTAAAACTCTTTAACATCATCCTTAGCTCTGGCATCTTCCCCAATATTTGGAACCAAGGACTGATCACCCCAATCCACAAAAATGGAGACAAATTTGACCCCAATAACTACCGTGGAATATGCGTCAACAGTAACCTTGGGAAAATCCTCTGCATTATCATTAACAGCAGACTCGTGCACTTCCTCAATGAAAACAATGTACTGAGCAAATGTCAAATTGGCTTTTTACCAAATTACCGTACAACAGACCATGTATTCACCCTGCACACCCTAATTGACAACCAAACAAACCAAAACAAAGGCAAAGTCTTCTCATGCTTTGTTGATTTCAAAAAAGCCTTCGACTCAATTTGGCATGAGGGTCTGCTATACAAACTGATGGAAAGTGGTGTTGGGGGTAAAACATACGACATCATAAAATCCATGTACACAAACAACAAGTGTGCGGTTAAAATTGGCAAAAAACACACAAATTTCTTCACACAGGGTCGTGGGGTTAGACAGGGATGCAGCTTAAGCCCCACCCTCTTCAACATATATATCAACGAACTGGCACGGGCACTAGAAAAGTCTGCAGCACCCGGCCTCACCCTACTAGAATCTGAAGTCAAATGTCTGCTGTTTGCTGATGATCTGGTGCTTCTGTCACCAACCAAGGAGGGCCTACAGCAGCACCTAGATCTTATGCACAGATTCTGTCAGACCTGGGCCCTGACAGTAAATCTCAGTAAGACCAAAATAATGGTGTTCCAAAAAAGGTCCAGTCACCAGGACCACAAATACAAATTCCATCTCGACACTGTTGCCCTAGAGCACACAAAAAACTATACATACCTTGGCCTAAACATCAGCGCCACAGGTAACTTCCACAAAGCTGTGAATGATCTGAGAGACAAGGCAAGAAGGGCATTCTATGTCATCAAAAGGAACATAAATTTCAACATACCAATTAGGATTTGGCTAAAAATACTTGAATCAGTCATAGAGCCCATTGCCCTTTATGGTTGTGAGGTCTGGGGTCCGCTCACCAACCAAGACTTTACAAAATGGGACAAACACCAAATTGAGACTCTGCACGCAGAATTCTGCAAAAATATCCTCCGTGTACAACGTAGAACACCAAATAGTGCATGCAGAGCAGAATTAGGCCGATACCCACTAATTATCAAAATCCAGAAAAGAGCTGTTAAATTCTATAACCACCTAAAAGGAAGCGATTCCCAAACCTTCCACAACAAAGCCATCACCTACAGAGAGATGAACCTGGAGAAGAGTCCCCTAAGCAAGCTGGTCCTGGGGCTCTGTTCACAAACACAAACACACCCTACAGAGCCCCATGACAGCAGCACAATTAGACCCAACCAAATCATGAGAAAACAAAAAGATAATTACTTGACACATTGGAAAGAATTAACAAAAAAACAGAGCAAACTAGAATGCTATTTGGCCCTACACAGAGAGTACACAGCGGCAGAATACCTGACCACTGTGACTGACCCAAAATTAAGGAAAGCTTTGACTATGTACAGACTCAGCGAGCATAGCCTTGCTATTGAGAAAGGCCGCCGTAGGCAGACATGGCTCTCAAGAGAAGACAGGCTATGTGCTCACTGCCCACAAAATGAGGTGGAAACTGAGCTGCACTTCCTAACCTCCTGCCCAATGTATAACCATATTAGAGAGACATATTTCCCTCAGATTACACAGATCCACAAAGAATTCGAAAACAAATCCAATTTTGAAAAACTCCCATATCTACTGGGTGAAATTCCACAGTGTGCCATCAGAGCAGCAAGATTTGTGACCTGTTGCCACGAGAAAAGGGCAACCAGTGAGGAACAAACACCATTGTAAATACAACCCATATCTATGCTTATTTATTTTATCTTGTGTCCTTTCAAATTTGTACCTTGTAAAAACACTGTATATATATATATATAATATGACATTTTCAATGTCTTTATTGTTTTGAAACTTCTGTATGTGTGATGTCTACTGTTAATTTTTATTGTTTACCTTACTTGCTTTGGCAATGTTAACACATGTTTCCCATGCCAATAAAGCCCCTTGAATTGAATTGAATTGAGATAACAGTAGAGAGCTCAGATGATGCTACAAACTACACATTGTCCATGCTTTCCTTTCGCAGATAAACAGTGACAATGTTGAGGAATGTGGCAGAAGAACAGTTGATCCAGACAAATGTTTGTTTAACAAACTAATCTGGATAGCTAACTAGCTAGGTTAGCTATCCATATATTCTAAATTGATTACAAGGCAAGGTGGTGAATTCAAGTCAATGGCAATTTAATGAATTTGTTCTGTTTTGTAACTTACATGTGGCAATTATAATGGTATTGCCTACTAACGGCTGTGTTTAGACGGTTATCTAGTTGGATCTGTATATGTTTCAAATCTTCCCTTTACCAATGCAGATTAATTTACCTACACATCCCGTCAGACATATGTGTTCACCCTGACTGTTGTTGTTGCTTTCCCGACAGAGAACATGGCAAGAAGAACAAGGATGTGTTTGGCATTTCCTGATATAGTGGTTGTCCGTCTGATTCTTCTGGTTCGCTTAGTGGAGACAGCCAATGAAGTAGACCCATACAATATTCTTGGAGTGACCAAAAGTGCAAGCCAAACTTAAATCAAGAAAGTGTACAAGCGCCTAATTAGAGAATGGTAAGAACATTACTTACTCTTTCTGTTCTGGGTGTCAGAACTCATATATTTAGCACTAGACTATTGACTGTTTACAACAATGAATGGCCCATTGATGCAATGTCTTTCCTTTATTTCTGTAAGGCATCCTGATAAAAACAAAAATGAAGGCGCTGAAGATATGTTCATCAAGATTACCAAATCTATGAGGTAAGAGTGTATACAATTTTCACCAGCATCAAAACGTCAGCAGCCTATTGTTACTTTCTTTTTACATTAGTTTATTTAGTAAATATTTTATTCATTTTCTTAAAAATGCATTGTTGGTTAAGGGCTTGTAAGTATGCATTTCACGGTAAGGTTTGTTGTATTCGGCGCATGTGACAAATAAAATTAGACTTGAAATGCATTATTCAGAAGGGAATTCCCCACCCTCTGGTAACAATATCCATGTGCTTTCTACCCAAACTCTTTAAGATCTTATCCCACGAGGAGAAAAGGGCCAACTATGACCGGTATGGACAGACTGATGACACCCAGCCGTATGGTCATGGTCACTACGGTCATGGTCATGACCAATTCTACTTCGATGAGTCCTTCTTCCTTTTCCCCTTCAGCAACAAGGACAGCCAGGAGTTTGCTGACAGCAAGTACGCTCTGCACTTCAACCAGTATGTGAATGACGTGGTGCCAGACAGCTTCAAAAGACCGTACCTGATCAAAATCACCTCCGACTGGTGCTTCAGCTGTATCCACATTGAGCCAGTAAGGAAAGAGGTTGTTCTGGAGCTGGAGGCCTTGGGTAGGAAATAACAAAATGCATTACACAAATTAAAGTTACTCAACGACTTCACCGTCCATATGACATAATATTACGTTCTAGTAATTTAGCAGACACCATTATCCAGAGCAACATACATTCAGTGCATTCAACTAAAGTAGGTACAATAACCATAGTGAGTCTTTGTATGGCCGATTATGTGTGGTATGTGTTAGGTGTGGGGATTGGTGTGGTGGACGTTGGTTATGAGAGACGTCTGGCCAATCACCTCGGTGCTCACCGTACCCCGTCCATACTCGGTGTCATCAACGGGAAAGTGACCTTCTTCCACTACGCTGTGGTGAAGGAGCACCTGAGGCAGTTTGTGGAGAACCTGCTCCCTCAGAGACTGGTTGAGAAGGTAAATAACAACAGCAGCAGCAAACATGATTTCGCAAATTCATAATTATTTTTTTGTGTGTGTACGTTTCAGGTTACAGACAGGAATGACCTTCAATTCCTGAACAGCTGGCATGAGCAGGACAAGCCGCACGTGCTTCTATTTGACCAAGTGCCTGTAGTCCCACTCTTGTACAAGGTAAGCCATTGTCTAGACTAGTCAGTCTGGCATCAGTTTAAACTACCCCTGAGAGAGCTGGTCTGACTATCATTTATTAACTTCCTCCTGGAACAAAGGTCATCGACAACTGCTTTCTGATACTTGCTTGCAGGTTTTTTTTCTCATCTTCCGTAGCTGACTGCGTTCGCCTATAAGGATTATATTCAGTTTGGGTAGGTGACCAGGGTCTCTCAGATACTCCCAACCTACTGAAACAGTTCAACAATAACACCTACGCCCACCACCATGCTGGTCTTTAAGGAGAGTATAGACAGGCCTGCAGACATTATACAGGTAGTTACTAGACAGTTAACTAGATTTGACTACTTTTCCACCAGACAGTTTAATTGAATTGTTAAATAGCATTTGAATACCCGAGTAGCATCTGTATTACTGATGTTTATTGATTATATTTAGAGATGCTGTTTTTGTTGAGGTGACAATTGTTAATTCAGCTGATTAGATACAGGGCATTTTATTAATAATCCATGTTGTAGTTCTCTTCTTCTAGGCTAAAGGAATGAAAAAACAAGTCATTGATGAATTCATATAGAACAACAAGTTTCTCCTCGTCCCTCGACTGGTGAACCAGAAACTGTTTGATGAGCTTTGTCCTGTGAAGCAGCTCCACCGACGCAGAAAGTAACATACTGATGCCCTTTGTGAACTTACAATTTATTTGTGAACATACAATTTCTGCACAGCCAGGTGACATGATTGATTATTTTACTTCTATAATTGAGGTATACACATTTGTGTGTCATGCGGCACTGTAGAAGATTCAGCACACGCTAAAGGTTTTAGTGCTGCAGAACAAACACTAATGTCCCCAAACATCTACCTTTCAGGTACTGTGTCCTGCTGATCACTGGTGATGAGGAGTCCTATACCATAGGAAACCAGGCTTTCCTCTCATTTGCCTATACCAACACTCAGGAGGTGGTGAGATTTGACTACTGCAACAACCACTGTGTGATACTCTGCTGAAGACCAAGGACAGTACACAGCCACCACAGGTACATTTATGCCATATTGAACATGAACTTTGTTAATGTGCTCTCCTTGGATTTTTTGAGAGCTTCTGGTATGTGTCTGTATAATGAGCCATATACACACACACACACACACACCTCTCTCTATTATACTTTATAAAAATGTAAAATCACCTTTCCCCAATACTATAAGCTCATGTGGAAGTGTGTTCATGTGTGCCTGCATGTGCTCGCTCCGCAGGTGTTCATCCTGGAGCATCGTAACGCGGCAGGAAAGGTCCTGTACAAGGAGTTGACGGGCGGTTGGAATGGAACCGATGAGAATAAACATCGTCTCTTGGATGAGCTGCAGAGGCTGCAGAAAGACCCCTCCATCCTCAACCAAGACACAATGCTGCCGGAGCTCAACAATGAGTTTGCCTCTGTGGGTTGAGTTCCTCACTACTGAAAAGTACTGTATGTAAAAGAACAAGGCTGCCCTACTTTATTATCTCTGAAGAGCAAGGATAATGATGTGGTAATTAGTACTGTGTCCAGAAATAAGATACTTGTTGGAATGTTCTTTTGTAGGATTCCAAACCTGCGATGTTTTTTTAATTTTTATGATGGGTAATGCAGTACAATCATGTAAGTGTGTTGTTCATCAGTTAATGACTAGCCAGTAAATATGTTTTAAATTCCAGATGTTTCTCATTCGATGGATCTATACAGCTTATGATTACCTCACTGAAATCATTGATGATATTATTCACAATAATTGGTAAGTTAACTCTTATTCTCGATGTTAGGTAACAACATATGGAGATGTGGACATAATAAAATGGCCCATGCCAATTCAACAGATCTTTCAAATAATGATAGTTCTTCAGTTGTTTGCTTGATGTTTTAGTCAAGAACTGCTTGAGTGTTATAATCAAGATTAGTGTTAACACAGTTTGTCACTAACCCCCTTGTATTTCGATATATCTGTAATATGTTTCTGCAGGCGTGAGATGATGCCCCTCCTGTCGTTGATATTCTCTGCCTCATTCATCCTGTTTGGAACTGTGGTGGTTCAGGCTTTCAGGTAAGATGGAGAACCAGTGATTCTGCGACTCAAACGTATTTCCTTGGGGGAAACTGCTTGTTCAGATTTATCGTTCTGCTTTGTGTGATTTCAGTGACTCTAGTGAAGACGGCAAATCCAAACCGAAGGCAAAAGACGGAGCTAAGGCAGAAAATGGATCACTGGGTAGCAGCAGCACCTCAAGGCAAGACATTTTCAGCTTCAGTGAAAAGATTTAAGCGGTGACTGAAATATATATGTATTTTAGCTCTGACATATTTTAGGGATTGTAGTTATCTTTTCAGTGATGTCGATGCAATAAATACAATTGAGTGGTTTTATGCTTATCATGTTTTTGTAATTTATAGACGCCCACTGAAGAAAAACTTTGTGGAGGTGACGGAGCTGACCGACATCACGTACACCAGTAACCTGGTGAAGCTAAGACCAGGCCACATGAACGTGGTGCTGGTGCTCACTGACGCCTCCAAGAACGTCCTGCTCAGCAAGTTTGCCAAAGAGGTCTACTCTTTCACTGGGTGAGCACATGATCCCACATGGTCTGGTGTTTTGAGGGCACCGTATAGCTCCGCATTGACATGATTGGTTGACAGTAGGTGGGGGGCAGGAGGTCCTGTATAAATACAAACTCGCTTCCTTGACAACTTCCTTCACAACAGCTCTGCGAAGCGCAAGAAGTATGAATATCCTGACTTCTGCAGATGCAGTATTCTAGTAAATGCTGTATGGCCACTGCAGACGTCGGATTGACCATGCAGCACCATTTAGGGGTGTTTTTATGCACGACATGAAGCGGAGTGCCTGGATACAGCCCTTAACTGTGGTTTATGGGCCATATACCACAAATCCCTGAGGTGCCTTATTGCTATTATAAACAGTTTACTTACATAAATAGAACAGTAAACAAGTATTTTTGGGCCATACACATGGTATATTGTCTGATAGACACACCGCTGAAATGCTGTTTCAGCCAATCAACATCCAGGACCCAAACTACCCTCTTTGTAATGGTGTATATAGTGATACATAGCATTGTACATATAACATGAGTATTCATATGTGAGTGTTGTGGAAAGCTGCCTCTTTGGGGGGTTGGCAGAATCCAGCAGTTATAACATATTTATAACCAACCTATCATATCCTTTCTTTTTGCCCCTAGGAGCCTGACGCTCCACTTTTCCTTCTTGAACGTGGACAAGCACAGTGCATGGGTGGAGACGCTGCTGGAGTGCACCCAGGATGCCATGCAGATAGACACTGACGAGGACGATGGCGCCCGCCACAAGATAGACTACACGGGCTACATCCTGGCACTCAACGGCCATAAGAAGTACCTCTGCCTCTTCAGGCCTGTCTACACCGGGGAGGGAGGACCTGGGTCCGCCACTGGGGGAGGGAGAAGGTCTGGGTCCAGAGAGGACCACCCACTACGCAGGTCTGTGCCCAGGTCCCGCTCCACTGCCACACTGCAGATCCACCACAAAGTGGACCACCTGGGGCTGTGGATGGAGAGGCTGATAGAGGGAACTCTTCACATGTACTGCATCCCTGCCTGGCCTGGCCTGGAGAAGATCACCGCCCCCAAATAGGGGGGGGGGGGGTAACAGGACACCTACCGAACATCCTGACTTGCGGGCAAAACTTTTGTGAGGTTTGAAATTAATTACATCCAAAGTCAGGATTCAGGCCTAAATAGACACGTACCAAAGCTACCTGTGTCTAAAAGCCAAGATTCCAAGGTGTCCTCATGGCGAGGTTAATGTATGTTTTGAGTGCATGCACTGGGACATAGTTTGAAGAAATGACTTTCAATAGTGAAGTTGGCTTGACTCATTGAGACAACTTTTTTTTCTACCTTTATTTTACTAGGCAAGTCAGTTAAGAACAAATTCTTATTTTCAATGACAGCCTAGGAACAGTGGGTTAACTGCCTGTTCAGGGGCAGAACGCCAGATTTTGTACCTTGTCAGCTCGGGGATTTGAACTTGCAACCTTTCGATTACTAGTCCAATGCTCTAACCACTAGGCTACACTGCCATCTCATGTTCTGCTGGAGTTAGCTAGAGCTGTCTTTTTTGCACTTCAGATGTTTATTTCTTACAGAAGTACTTTAAAGTAGGATCAATAGAGGGAGGGTACAGAATATAGTAGATCTAAAAGCAACAACCGTTGAACAATTCCTAGATCACTTACCTTTTGGGATCCCTTCCTCTGCATGCTGTCATAATAGTTACATAGTTCTAATATCTGCTGCTGTTACAACCTCTAGATGAGCTAACTTAATCACTGTGGTCATAAGTAGACTCCTGCCTTTTTAAAACCATCATCCATGCTATTCATGTATGTAATCTATCAGAGTGTGCTCTGATATTAGCTTCACTGTCTCAATGGTGATTGGTCAATTCTGTGAATAGAGACGCATGTCTCTACTAGATCTGTTTTGTTCACCATTTTGATCGTTTCCTGAACTTAAGGCTTATTATTGTGCAATATATAATGGAACTATAATGCCTTCCATTTCCCCTGGCAGCTAGTATTTCATGTATATCCATCTTCATGTAGACATAGGCTAATATCGAAAAATCTACACAACGTTATTATTGTGCTTTTTGTTACATGACCAATTGCAAGCTTTTTACATTAGTCTATTTTACTTTTTATTCTATTTTTTACATCACATAGCCAGTGGCTTCAGTGGGCTCAGTTGGTAAAGCTTGCAACGCCAGGGAACCACTACGAAAAATGTATGCAATCACTACTGTAAGTCGCTCTGGATAAGGGCGTCTGCTAAATTACTAAAGTGTATGTAGCAATGATAAAGTGTATGTAGCAATGATAAAGTGTTTGTAGCAATGATAAAGTGTATGTTGGACGACATTTCATGTGATATATTTTAGAATAGATAAGGGCAGAGCAAATGCAAATTAAAAAAACAATAACTGTGCTTAACCCAATTTATAAGCATTAAACTCTGATATTGTCATCATGACAATAGTGTAGTTATATTTGGTAAATGTAAATGCTGTACATATTCTACCTTCTAGCATGTTATCTGTACATGTTCTACCGTCTACCATGTTATCTGTACATATTCTACCTTCTACCATGTTATCTGTACATATTCTACCTTCTACCATGTTATCTGTACATATTCTACCTTCTACCATGTTATCTGTACATATATTAACATCATACTATAATATATAAAATGACTTTTTTGACATGCATTTTATAATAACATGGTCATATCATTCATCAATACTGTTGTTTATTTGATTATAAACATGTTTTTGTTACAAAATCACTATACTAATAACCCTGGTACAATGTTGACAAAATAAATGTATCTGATTTGCAGATGTCTCAAAGGTTCTGCTCCAGTGCATATCCTCTCGCTGTGTGTATATAAATGCTTCATGTTCATATGTTGCAGAGACATTCTATTTTTCTGCCTTACCAGTCCTTGTTTGGTGTGATATGGTCACACTGGTGATTAACCTCTGATTACATATTGAATCTGTTCAGTAACAGTGCTATTCTTTCGATTAAGTATGTGCAGAACCTCATCACATAATTAGTCATAATATTTTGTCTTTGGAAGGACACACATCATTTCAAAGAGCAGGTTGGCGGCAGTCAGTGCTGTATTGCCTGCAAAAAAAAAAAAAAAAAATGTGTGTTTGAAATTATACTCAAAGTAAAACAGATTATTTAATGTGACACAGAGTCATGATAAGTACAGTACCTGTGGTGTCATAGGGTGGAGACACCTCCACTAAATCACACCCCACCAGGTTTAGGCCATGGCAGCCCCGGATGATTTCTAGTCCCTGGGTGTCACACACACAAAGAGGAAAACATAACACCACCCTCTGTGTCAGCAGCTGCCTCCATCTCATATCTGTATTATAACACAGTAACAACTAAATATTCTACCAAATGTCTGTAAAAACAAACACTAAAACAAAGTCAGGTATTTCCTTACTTGTATGGATGTGAGGCCTGCTATCTCTGGTGTGCCTGTTCCAGGGGCGAAGGCTGGGTCTAAAGCATCGATATCAAAGCTGAGGTAGACTGGACCCGTGCCCATCTGAGTCCGAACCGCAGCCATGAGAGGAGCCAGGGACTTGAACCAACACTCCTCCGCCTGAACCACACGGAATCCCTACAGAGCATATACACACACACCGAGAGAGAACATACACACACACCGAGAGAGAACATACACACACGGAGAGAGAGAGAACATACACACACGGAGAGAGAGAGAACATACACACACAGAGAGAGAGGGAACATACACACACACAGAGAGAGAGAACATACACACATGGAGAGAGAGAGAGAACATACACACACCGAGAGAGAGAGAACATACACACACCGAGAGAGAGAGAACATACACACACCGAGAGAGAGAGAACATACACACACCGAGAGAGAGAGAACATACACACACCGAGAGAGAGAGAACATACACACACCGAGAGAGAGAACATACACACACCGAGAGAGAGAGAACATACACACACAGAGAGAGAGAGAACATACACACACAGAGAGAGAACATACACACACGGAGAGAGAGAGAACATACACACACCGAGAGAGAGAGAACATACACACACCGAGAGAGAACATACACACACCGAGAGAGAACATACACACACGGAGAGAGAGAACATACACACACGGAGAGAGAGAGAACATACACACACGGATAGAGAGAGAACATACACACACCGAGAGAGAGAGAACATACACACACGGATAGAGAGAGAACATACACACACGGAGAGAGAGAGAACATACACACACGGATAGAGAGAGAACATACACACACCGAGAGAGAGAGAACATACACACACGGAGAGAGAGAGAACATACACACACACCGAGAGAGAACATACACACACGGAGAGAGAACATACACACACCGAGAGAGAACATACACACACCGAGAGAGAGAGAACATACACACACGGAGAGAGAGAACATACACACACCGAGAGAGAACATACACACACGGAGAGAGAGAGAACATACACACACGGATAGAGAGAGAACATACACACACCGAGAGAGAGAGAACATACACACACGGAGAGAGAGAGAACATACACACACACCGAGAGAGAACATACACACACGGAGAGAGAACATACACACACCGAGAGAGAACATACACACACCGAGAGAGAGAGAACATACACACACCGAGAGAGAACATACACACACCGAGAGAGAACATACACACACCGAGAGAGAACATACACACACGGAGAGAGAGAGAACATACACACACCGAGAGAGAACACATACACACATTTATGTTTTTCCTACACACTTTTCTGTAGTTGGTATTCAGACTTAGGTGCGTAATGGGCTTTGCAGGCGTGGTTCCCTTGCGAGCGCTGAATAAATGTAATTCAACTGCTGAAAACCCTCCCAATTGCTGGCGAACAAATTATTCGGTGGTTTTCATTCAATAGGGTTTTCAGTACATTTATCTTAAGCCATCCCTTTAAATACGGTGCACCTTTCATTTGAATTTTGTCGACAGACTAGAACACATTGAGAGAACGAACGGGTTCAGAATATAGGGATCAATGAAAGGAAACCATCTGAATAAATACATTTTTGTCTCCGTTTCAACACCAACTGGTAAATTAAAAAATACTCTGATCGTATAGATTATTTAGGCAAATTGTTGGGTTAGGAAAGTATGTTTGAATCATTTCATATATTGCGCATGAAATATATTGATCAATCAAAAATACAGTGGTTTGATTCATTCTGAAAATTGCCACATTCAGTTCTTTAACCCATGGTAATGTTGGAAGATTAGTGTATTTACATTTATAATAGGGGGAATAGTGTACAATAGTAGGCTACACCCTCATCTATTGCCTGCACTAACCATGGAACTGTGTGATGACAGCCAAGTATTGCACCGTGTGTCGGGTTCAAACTGTTAGGACTCGGTCTGTGCTCCGCTCCATTACGATTTAATTAGCCTATATGTCTTTCATTTTTTATATTATCAACTGTTACTAATAGAGCCCCACAGTGGAGGTGTCATAATATACATAGAACCTAGTGGTCAAACAGGGAAATGGTTCCAATAGCTTTTCCACCATTTCCATAGGGGATTTTAGAAACACTTAAAATAAGGGCTGTGTTTTGTGTAGGCTTAACCTGGTGTGACGTTTTGATAACAATGTAAATCTCTCTAGGATAAGGTGACTTTTTTTAATCAATATATTCAGCTCTATTTACTCTCAGTTTTGAAAATGCTAATTAGCATCAAAGTAGATGTCATGCAAGACTACAAATCCCTGCAAGCTCCTGCATGACACCTTTGCTAACAGGTATTGTGTCAATTTAAAACTTGCACAAGACAGTTCACAGAATTGTCCATTTAAAGAAATGTAGCCAATTTATTAATTGCCAAATTTAGCTTACATTAGAGATCCTTACCTTTGACTCAATTGAACAGTCTTGTCCAGAACATCATGGTGGCAGAGTGGCCTAGTGGTTAGAGCGTTGGACTAGTAACTGCAAGGTTAAACCCCCGAGTTCAAACCCCCGAGCTGACAAGGTACACATCTGTCGTTCTGCCCCTGAACAGGCAGTTAACCCACTGTTCCTAGGCCGTCATTGAAAATAAGTATTTGTTCTTAACTGACTTGCCTAGTTAAATAAAGGTAACAAAATGGCATTTAAAGTTTTTTATAATAGCCACATTAGCAGCTAATTAGCGTTTCATTTTGGGGGGGGTGAATATATTGATAGAAGTCACCTTGTCCTAGAGACTTTTACACAGTTACCAAAATGTCATGCTAGGGTAAGCCTACCCAAAACACAGCCCTTATTTTAAGTGTTTCTAAAATCTCGTGTGGAAAAACAATTGGAACCATTTCCCTGTTTGACCACTAGGTTTTATGGGTATTATGACGATTACTGTGGTACTCTATAATCCTCAGCAACGTGGTGTTTACAGAGGAAACAAATGAAGTCAAACAAAACTATGTAATTAAATTGAATGATAATGTAGGATATACCAACTGAAGGGAACTTCGCAGTTCAATATGAGTTATTAGGCCTACTGATAGTGTTATTTAAAATGATAGAAATAGGAAACGGGGTAGCCTATAATTAAGACCTTCGAGAGTGCACATAGCTGCCAGTTAAAAGGCTGTACAATTAAAATTCTGCAAAATGGCACAGTATTTCGTAAACTTTACTGTGGGAAAGTTGATATGCTCAGTTTGCTGCCATATGACTGGTTTCACATTTGTCTGCAGTGATTATAAGGTAAAATGTATCTAAAACAAGTGTAATTTATATTTGCAATTCCCTTATCCAAACAGATTACTTATTTAACTAGCACTTAGCACTTATCAATAGCTCTTATGAAATTGTAAATTAAAGTGCATGGAGAAGTGTTACATCTAACGGGAATTAAGTCAAGATCAGAATACAGCGTTTCTGTAGACACACCTCCGCCACGCCTTCAATTCAAGGTCAGAATACACAGAGAGAACAAAGTGCATAAAAAGGGAATAGCGGTCCATTTACGTGCAGTTAACTCAGGCCGGAATCGGGGCCATAGAGAGATATTTTAATCATATATAATGTTTATTATTTGACCTATTTTTTTACTTTTGTGAATGTTTGTGTCCCCCTAGGTGAGGACAACCTCTACGCACAGTGAAGTGAGTACCTGTGCTCGGCTCCACTCATAGGCATCAGGTGAGTAACCTGTACCACGCAGGCCTATCTGGACGACCCTCTTGCAGTCTAGCAGGCCCTCCTCCACACAACGCCTGAAGGGTGTCCCGTGGCCAATCTTCTCCCCCAGGACCACGTCACTTGTGTCGGCGTGAGCATCCACATGGATAAGTCCCACAGGGCCGTGTCTAACAAACACGGGATACAAATGTACTGTTTCACAAAGATCGATTCAGCCCAGTCCTGTACCGAAAATTGAGCTGAACAGAGATTCTCCATTGAAAGGTCATTTTTTTTAACCAAATCACAAAAATGTATGTTAAAATGGCATGTTATTGAAGTGTCCAGACACTTTTTTTGCCAGTTCACTTGGTTTGAGAAAATTACCCGACCGGCGATAGACTTCCTCAGGCTAATTCCGCAGTATCAGGGCAGTGATGAAACATGAACAAAGGCTCCAGAAACACCCACATAGGTCCTTTTAGAAACTGAAATGCTCTCAGTATAGTGATGCAGGTCATTAAATGTTGTACAAATTGAGTCTGCGAACTTCTGCCAATTTACATTCCATGATGTTGGACTTGAACGATACATTTTGCAAGCATGGACGTACTTTCTATCAGCACAAGAAAACACTTGCATGCTCGCACACCGATACTGCAGAACAAGCATGAGGAAGTCTATCCATGGTGGGGTAAGTTTCTCAGAACCAAGTGAAATCGCAAAAAAAAGTGAACACTTCTATAACATGCATTGACATTTATTTTTATTTTTTGCAAACCTCTCCTTTAATATGTCCAGGAAACTGGCCCTGAAAGTATTCTAGTTATTCTGGCATTTTACAAATGTAGGGCTACTGATACACTACTTACTTCTCAGCAACTGCTTGGAGAATAGGGTATGCTATGGTGTGATCACCACCTGTTAAAAGACCGAATAAAATGTAGCCTATCCAGTTAAACATACACCTTAACGTTAGTGTGTCATGCCAACACTTTGTAACAGTAACCTTTGTACTATACTTGTCAGGAAGGTTCATAAGCAGGGCAAAGATGAACCATTCAACGTTAGCCTAAATGTGTGACAAGGAGAAAGAAGAAGCAGGTGTTGTTTTGAGACACATCTGAAAGGAATATCGATCACTGTTGAAATGTAGTTAGTAGGCATTTGCTATAATGTCCGAAATCCCTTTCCTCACATCTCAGATTGCATAGTGTAGACATGGGTACTCCTCCTCACCCATAGTAAGGGGGATACAGTCCGTGGCCAGGATTGTACGGTAGGCTTCCCGGATTCGTCTACAGGTGTCCTTTAGGTCATACACGTTGACGTTGACGTCCCCAATATCAGCAACCATCAGAGACTCATAGGGGGCTGCCCGCGTGCCACTGTTGTAGGCCCTCAACATGGCCGATTCTGCTCTGATCTGACGGGGGCCAAATCTGTAAAGGATCATGCATGGTCCTACTTTTAAATAACATTGGTTGTAACACGCAGAATTAGTTTGACACATGCTGTCAACTGATCAATCACTAGATTAATTCATAAATTAAATGTGTACATTATACTACAATTTACAAATATGCCTCTCAATTTGTTAAAGAACATAAAAGGTAAAAATGTACATCTACTGTAAATGTGATAATGGATTTCAAATAAATTAGTACAGCCTGCTATGCTCGTACGAGTACAGTACAGTATTTGCATAGATCCGGCAGTGCAGAAGTAGGCTACCTTGTCCCAGGTCGGTTGGAAGTACCAGTATCGATTGGAACACCAACAAATGCTGCATCAAGTCCATCTGCGGTCTCTTGGTAAGGTAATTTGCCCATTGTAGCAATTCCAGAGACCCTCGCTACAAATTCGGCGCTCGGAGGGACATTGTAGCGCTTTCCTGAGCAAAGTCGTGTAGGGGTGATACATGGACGTCGCCTGTCAAGTGTCTTGTTGCACACTGCTGACACTTCCGAAAAAGTATCGGTCATTCTTATGCATGACCGCCGTAACGTTCCCAGAATGTCAATTCGACTCGTTTTCAAAAGAGACAGCATACTTTCAATAGATATAACAGCGTAGTGGTTGGCGACTTTTGATTTCAGCTTTTGGATTCCAGGGCTTGCGTTTACAATTCCACAGATCTATTAAGTACATGGATTGACTCGAAAGAAAATTGGCAAGTGTTTTGACCTATGCTTTCATCATGTTCATATGATTGGAGATCTGTGCACAGTCAGATCTCTCTGACAGGCAAATAAGTTCTAGGCAATAAAAGGGGGTGATGGGAAATGCATTTTATTTATCAGCGTACAATCTTTGCTAGATAATTATTTTGCTATCAACGCTAGGGACTCAAGGAAACACCAAGTTCAAACACTAACACTTTATTATAATCTTTGGATATGTCTTTTACACTACATCCAGTGTTTATTAAAAACATTATCACAATTAAAAATGTAGCTTCACAAAGTGTTTGTTGTCAGACAAAACTCATTCTGTAATTGTTATAGGACTGTATTCTAAAATGTCCCATGAATCAATTTTTGCATGCATGGACTTTCATTTTATTTAAATAAAGGACTTAACTCAAAATGTGAAGTATAGTGATCTGGTATTGCTATTAAATCTGAACTGATGTTCTGCTACATAACCACCTGGAAATATGTAGATGCTTTATCATATCATCCTTGACATACAGTAAATACATTGATTACCTCATGGTCTTAGTGAAAAACACACTCATAGGCTATGGAATAGTCTATATGAGACTGTAGTGGTGCAACTCAGGTAAGATGTGATGATTTGGAAAATACACAAACCAAACAAAGGGGTAAACCTCAAGCATGTCATTGACCAGGTCCAAACTGGACATAAAGTGCAAAAATTCCACAAATAAAATTCAACCCCCTAACATATGGAGTCTAGTCTTAGCATTAATTAAAAAGTGCATATATATGTTTCCTGAAAGCTCTATAGACAGGGGTGGAAATGGGGAGAGAAACTATTTTGATTTTATATGGGTGGGTTCCCACAAATTCACAGTGACATTTTTTATTCCATTTTCCATCCCTGGCACTACGTTCACCTACATTCAAACTCAACGGGTTAGACCAGAGTTACACATATATGTCTCTGGGTTAGACTGAGAGGACCTAAAGCGACATGATGCTGGCTCTGCCCTGTTCTCTTCCGTACATCAGGAAGCTGACAGCCAATCGGAGGTCTTCCAGGTCCAGGTTAGACAGGAAGCACCTCTGTAGCTCCGCCTCCACCGAGCTCCCACTGGGGCCGCAGCCCCTCAGGAGCACCACAGCAGACTGGCACAGCAGCCAATCAGCGAGCTTCTTCATACCAGCGCTGTCCTTATTGGCAAGGGCACACCTTCCCCAGAGGCTCAGATGCAGCATGTTGGCAGCCACTCTGGCACTGGGGCGCTGCAGAATAAATAACAATAGGAGCATGGGATTCTCTGATGGTGATTAGTATTGGAAGTCATTATGTACACTAAGCCCTTACGTAGTGAATGGAGTACTGCATAATGAACAACTTCAACTTGTTTCTCACAAAAATACTCTGAGAATCCCTGAGAAATTGGTAAATCATTTTTAACATACCCTTCAATGAAGTGATGGCCATATAATCTAATTCAATTCCTTACTAGACTCAGTACCTTATTGGGGTCCCTACGCAGAAGCAGCTTGACGACAAATTGCATGTCAGCAGATACACAAGCAGGCAGGGCAGGAAGCTGGATCTCTTGGAAATTCCTGCTGTCCAGTCCACCTGCTCCATAGAACGGGTTGGCCTGGCCAAATATCTCATAAGAAATGGTCCCGACAGCCCATGCATCTGCATTGCTGTAATTGATAACCACACCCTGCCCAGGAACTGCAGTGACAACCTATAGAGAGATAGAGGTGTATTTTAATCCCAAAATCAGGAAAATGTTTCCATTTATGTTAACAGTCAGTCACAAGAGACAATGCTTGCATGAATCTTGATTGTATAGGTTGTTGTTTTCTATTTCTCTGATGATAGGAGCTGACCTCAGGTGCCATCAGGCAGGAGTTGCCTCCTCTGTTCACCCACATAGTGTTGAAGGGTAGTTGGAGACTGGAGTCACTCTGAGCCAAACAGCAGCCGAAGTCTGTTATTACCAGGCGGGGGCAGTCCGCTGAACAATAGAGATGCCAAATAGCAATAGGATTATTTGATTAAAACTAATATGATAAGCATTAATGAATTAATTAGTATCACATGCCATGTAAATATCTTCATTTGAGTTTGGAGAGAGAAAAAAACATCAAGACAGAATTCTGACCATATCCTTTGTAAAATAAATTTCATATTTAACTTGTTTAAAAAAAAAATCGCAAAGCTTAATGACACTCAAGATACCATGCATGAGCTTGCCCTGTTGCTCTCTCTGACCTGAGTCAAACTCCAGGAGCACGTTGTCTGATTTAAGGTCCCTGTGAGCGATGCCCTGTCTGCACAGGTGGTCGACCCCCTCTAGCAGCTGCAGCACCATCAGAGAGCCCTCTCTCCTGCTGGGCACGTTCACCTCCAGGTACTGACGCAGGGTGCATGGGTAACTATGGAAACAGGGTGAGGAAAGATCAGGATACACTAGGTTAGTTGAACAAATAACTAGTGGGATGGACAAATCTGCACACAAAATGGTCCGGTCTGGAAAAAAAAACAAATGCTTTTTAGTCCAAAGGTTGACTGTCAGAAATGTTATAGGAAGAGAGACTGTAGACTCCTGTAACAACAACTTTATTATAAGATTAGCAAAAATGAAGCAATCAACCATTACCAAGAATGGTTCAGAGTTGAAAGCTTAAACATAGTCGGGTTTCTGCTTTTATAGAAAAAGTACAACCTCTGGTCTACGTGGCAGTTTAGCAGATGTGTGGAAACAGGCGGAACAGTGTAAAAGGCGATTGGTTTGTCTGTGCAGATTAAGATAGCCCCAGGTTGATAGCACAAGGGCTCAACTGTTTAACTGTGTTTTGTCACAGTTCACATTATAATGTGCTCCTTCCTGCAAGGTTCCACACAGCTGACTTCCTGCAGATAGTAAACCCCACGGGATGTCTCACATGCTGCAACCGCACCTAAACGGATCTTAGCTAAGTCACACAAAGACAAGTTTGTATCAGGTTAGAAAAAACACTAGCATATAACAAGAGATTATTCTTTAAGCAGTGAAACACAGGATTGCATGACTAATTGTGTAATTTTCCATGACACAAGTTAAGCTGGGGCTGGGACACTGAGATACAGAATGGATGTGGGAGAATGATCCTTACTTCTTCATGACCAGGAACAGAGTACGGTTGTTGCCCAGGCCCCCAGGGTTGAGTCTGGCTGGCAGGACATCGGGGTACTCCTCCTGGGCACCGGGTAGAAGGGGTACGTCTGCTGTGAATGCCCGGAACACCCTGATCACATTGGGGTGGGCAGAAACCCTCTTGGGCACTTCCCCAAAATACCTGCAAAACAGAGCAACTGAAATGAAACTTGCAATGCACTCTTTTGATGCATGGCAAAACACTCAAAATATGTTGGGCTATTTTGTGTCTATTGAAAGTAAATTGATGCTATGACTGACTGCTGATACTAACCCATTTAGTGCAATATGTTCCTCTTTTTCCTGTTTCATGGCAAGAGGGCCTGCAGGGACCAGCTCCTGGGACATGGATCTCAGAATAGCCTCGCTTGATGAACCAGCCTGCAGGGGAACAGGGAAGACAGTCTTATTACTATGCCAATTGCACGCTGAACATAGCCTATATTCTACAGTAATATAACATTTTTAAAAAGTAACACTCTCCCTGTGCCCCAATAATCTGTCATTTTTTCTGAAGTGTAGATTGGTGTAAGAATGGGCTAGACTGTTTCCACCAAATCTCTTAAACCAGTCCTTTCACTTTAAATCCATGAAGGAAAGTGAACAAGTGCAAACTTCGGGGGAAAAGGACATTATTTAACTTGACAGACACCCACCCACCCCAAAGTTCCACATCATCTTGACAGCTAGAGGATAGATGCCCAGAGAGCTGGAGGGGCTCCTCAGAGACCCAGTGGCCACCTCTCCATCTTCACTGGGCTGGTCATTTAGGGAACACCGGTCACTCTCCCTGTCCCTGGGCACAGATAATGGTGCCACAGCTTCATACACTGCAGCGTTGGAGCCTTTTCCTATCTGCTTCCCAATAACGTAGTCCTCCAGCTTGTAGCCCGAGGTGAAGCACTTGAGTGGACTGCAGTACTTCTTCTTGGTAAACACAGCCTTTAGAAAAGAGGTGAAATTTAGTCCTTTTAGATTAAATAACACATTTTTATTAACGTCATTACTTCTTGGTAAACACAGCCTTTAGAAAAGAGGTGAAATTTAGTCATTTTAGATTAAATAACACATTTTTATTGGCGTTATTAAATTATTAGATATGTAATTATTATTTTATTTTACTAAATGTAATATTTAAATGTGATATTCCTGTCCAGACTAAAGATAAAAACTGATGACTCACAAAATTGCCTTTTTTCAACATATCAATAAAATATTTCACACTGTTGATTGCTAGCACTTTGTTGTCAACATCCATGTTGTTTACCTGGATTTCCTGGCATGTCGCAGCACTCCTTCGATCATCATCGAGCTGTTTTTCGATCAACCCCACACCGAGACCGAAAGCCAAAAACACTGCTCTGTTTCTTGGCGAGCCGCTGCCCCCAAACCTCCTGAAACCACCGGACTGCAGCTGTGCTGCAAGACCCCTCAACGACATGCGGAAATATCGGTACCGAACTGGCAGGAAAGTCTGAGGCTGAACGGTGCGGGCCGGTTGGCCTACACGAAGACGCTCACCTCGGAACTTTGCTGCAAGTCGACCAGCAGGTTTGAGACCGAGCTGGATAACCGACCGTCCCAACTCCACCCCACGGCTGATGGCATGTTTTACAGACATGCTTTACCAAAAATGGTAAGTTTCGCTTTGTTTTTACTTTCTCCGTCAGTCCTCGTCGTTGATAACGTTACACAACTTCTTCTTCTTCGTTGAGGTTTAACGGCGGTTGTTATCCAATAAATGTTGCATTACCGCCATCTACTCGACTGGAGTACAACTCCCGTATACTGCTCCGCTATTTAAATCAAATCTTATTGTCACATACACATGGTTAACATATGTTATTGCGAGTGTAGCGAAATGCTTGTGCTTCTAGCTCCGAAGGTGCAGCAATATCTAACAAGTAATCTAACAATTCCACAACAACTACATAATACACACAAATCTAAGTAAATGGATGGAATAAGAATATGTACATATAAATATATGGATGGGCCATGACAGACCGGCATAGACCGTATAAAATACAGTATATTCATGTTGGATGAATAGTGCAAGATATGTAAACATCATTATTAAAGTGGCATTAATAAAGTGACTAGTGATCCATTTGTTAGAGTGGCTAATGATTTCAAGTCTGTATGTAGGCAGCAGCCTCTCTGTGTTAGTTGATGGCTCTTTAACAGTCTGATGGCATTGAGATAGAAGCTATTTTTCAGTCTTTTGGTCCCAGCTTTGATCCACCTGTAGTGACCTCGCCTTCTGGATGGTAGCGGGGTGAACAGGCAGTGGCTCAGGTGGTTGTTGTCCTTGATGATCCTTTTGGCCTTCCTATGACATCGGGTGCTGTAGGTGTCCTGGAGGGCAGGTAGTTTGCCCCCGGTGATGTGTTGTGCAGACCGCACCACCCTCTGGAGAGCCCTGCGGTTGTGCATCTGTAGAAGTTAGTGAGGGTTTTAGGTGACAGCCTCCTGAGGTTGAAGAGGCGCTGTTGCACCTCCTTCACCTCACTGTCTATGTGGCTGGACCATTTCAGTTTGTCTGTGATGTGTACGCTGAGGAACTTTCCAAGTGCTATTTCGTCACCCCTCAGGTCAACAACCTGAAAGGATGGGACACCATTACTTAACACACCCTGTAACTCTTCTGATGTCAAGTCTCGCACACCCAAATACCTCTCTGCAGCTGCCACCACAACCTCAATTTTCTGCGACTTACGTTCCCTCCCTGCAGTACGTACAGTTGTTAACCATTGCTATAAATCCAATCTTACTCAAACATATATGACTTGTTGCCCTATCCCTCTGTACTGGTACAGTTCTACTACTCACACCACTCCTCTCCGGATCCCTCCCCCTAAACCCATCTGTCTACTTTCTTCACTGCCTCAGCATATGACAACTTCTGCACTATTCTAACCCTTGAAACCACAACCTGCCTCTCGCACGGGACATTTCTGATCCCCAACCCCATGGGCACCCCTACATTTAACACATACCACTACTTTCCCCAATGCTACACATTCCTTTGTCTCATGCCCTTCTGCACACCAAGGAACCTGACTTCTGCACACTACTGTCAGATGCCCATAAGCTTGACACCTGTAACAACGTAATATATTCATCACAAAAGCTCATACAGGATACCTTATATATCCTAACACCACTTTGTTGGGAAAAGAATCAACATCAAAACTCAAAAGAACAGACAATGACTTCTGTTTCACCACTCACGCCACCCTGTCTGAGTAGCACCAAACGACGAGCATCCCAAACACCAGGAATCTTCCCCTTCAGTTGGTCAACTTTTACATTTACCGCTACCTCAGTAATCACTCCTTTCAACGGTGGCCTTTTCTTGAGAGCAAAACAATTCACATATCTTGCCCCCCATTCGTTTAACACGGAGAGCCTTCTCCCACTGACCAGCAGAAACACAATTATCACAAGACCACTTCTGGTTACCGATTCCACAGCACCCAACTCTGTTTTCACACACCCTGAAACTACAAATGGGTTAAACAAATAAATATGTACTCATCTTTATCCTGACCCTTGGTGCAAGCCTAGGGGTCAGAGAACCTCACCACACCTACCAGCTCAGGTACTTCACCCTCATTCACTTCCATTTCTCCTCCTGTCTTCAGCTCACTCTGCTTACACTTTCTACCATTCTTCTTTAACAAATCATCTCCCTTTTTCCCACCATTTTTAACCGACTCAAGCTCACCCTCTTCCTCTCTCTCTTAGACCTCCTCTGCCTCTCTTTTGCCCTCCATTGCTCCTCTGTATTCCAAGTATACGTCTCCTTGTGATAATACTGCATTTCTCCTGACGTACATCTTGTTCTTGCCTTCTCAAGGGACGCCATTTAACCGGCTGTCACCATCTCCGTGCAATCAGCATGAACACATCAGGATGTAGCACTCTTCTTCTTCTGTGGGGTTTATCAGCGGGTAGCATCCAACGTGATGGCGCATTACCACCACTTACTGTACTGAAGTATGGGCCAAAGACAGGGAGAAACTAAATCCTACCTGCCAGCCCCGTTGCTCTTAAAAAATATTACAAAATATTTTAGACTAGATCTAATGACGTTCGACTCAATATACTTTTTAAACTAAATTCCTGTATCCCCTTTTCCCTCATACTAGATCTCAGCCTCTCTCTTTCCCTCTGATACTTCCCACACTGTAGCAATACATGCTCCACGGTCTCTGTTTCCTGGCAAATAATCACACTTTCCTGTTGGATGCTTTCCTATCACATTTAAGACTTATTCAACCGGCTGTGTCCCACCCTTAATCTTGTAAAAATTAGCCTCCTTTCTTCTGTCCCTTCCTGCCGTCCTCCTCTCCGACTCTGTACTTGAAATAAATGCCAGTCCTTAGTATCTCTATTCCACTGCTCCTGCCATCTCTGCACCATCACTGTCCATGTCAGGCTTTTTGCCTCTGCCTTGCTCATTGAAACTACAACATCCCCACTACTAAGTGCTTGTTTAGCCAGTACATCAACTGCCTCGTTCCCCTCCAACCCCTACATGGGCTGGGATTCAAGTAAATCTTATCTGTATACCCATCTGTCTAATCCAGCCATGGGTTTGTAGCACCTTATAAAGCAGGTCTTGTCTGCTACGTGATATAAAGGACTGGAGGCTCATCAACACTGCACATGAATCAGAGCAAATAACTACTCTGTCTGGCTTGACTTCCTCCATCCACTGTAAGGCCAACAGTATGGCCATCGGCTCTGTCATATATACATACAGATGATCTGTAACGTTTCCTGACTGCCACCCCACACTCCTGCACTACAAATGCTGACACAGTATGTCATGTCCTTGGATCTTTTGAACCATCTATGCAAATTACCACAATATCCTGTGGCACAGTGGGCTCCCAAGTAAAGCACTGCATCTCAGTGCAAGAGGTGTCACTACAGTCCCTGGTTCAATTCCAGGCTGTATCACATCCGGCTGTGATTGGGAGCCCCATGAGGCAGTGTACAATTGGCCCAGCGTCATCCGTGTTTGGCCGTCATTGTAAATAAGAATTTGTTCCTAACAGACTTGCCTAGTTAAATAAAGGTTAAATAAATAAACATAAAATAAATTAAATCCAGACGTCTCTAAACAAATCAGATGGATCAACACCCTCCCTATCTTTCTGTAGTCTCTCCAACACTTCTAGATCAACTACTCAACACTGCATACCACTTATAAAGCAGCTGCTTCGTCTTGATGTTCTTCTTTATCAAAAGCTAGCGCTACGCTTTTCCATTTCAAACACGCGCGCTCTTCCAACCACCATTCACCGTCTCGCTTCATGCGCTTGATACCATTCCACTCCCAAACAGGAAACTACCTTCCCAATGTTACACAACACAAGGACGAATAGTTACGTAAACAAACTGGAACAGTCACAGAGAACGTGCTTCTTAGTGTCACATGACGTTTTATTTTTTATTTTTTACTTGACCTGTTTTTAGAATTAAAGAGACAATGACAATGTTATTGGTGTCAGCAAATGACGCAAATAGGCCTAAAAACAATCAAAACTGTACACAAATGTCCTAAAATATTGCAATATTAATGAGAAATACATCAAAATGCATTTTCAACATTGATACTTCATACTTCAAACAAGCACTCGCATATCATACATCAACAAATACTAATGTGATTATGAGCTGTGTAGCTTAATATCGTTTGATGTAATTTACTGCATTTCAAACAATTGTTAGAAAACACATTGAGACCGATTTTCCTCATTTCAAAGGTACAGACAGAAGAAAAAGAATATCCAATAACATTATTCAACTAATAAATTGTATAGTCCTAATGGCTGGCAAATCAGCCCGTTATCCAGCCCAGCAGTCTAACATTTCACAGACCTGTAATGCTGTTATTTACGATTCTGGTTTTGCCTCTTGTCTGGTGAATACTATTATGACCCATTCTCTGTGGTGAATAATCTCTTTTTCTTCAGGTCTTCTGGCCCAAAGGACACAGGAAGCAGGTCTTCTATAGTCATTTCCTTGTAAGAACCATCAGGCTTGGATAGGTAGACAGACCAATGATCACCAAACTCCAAAGAAAAGGGAAATTAGATTATTTGAGATTTTTCCATTATAGATGCATGGCTGTGTGTGAACCAGTACCTGGGTTTGAGGAGACTTAGACCTTTTCTGGAAGTACAGACCGAGCGTAACGGCAGTAATGACGATAGCTGTTCTGTGAAACTGCATGTTTTTGTGGTAGTGAACATATTTTGACGTTATAACGTTTGCAGAGCTGGTTAATGGGACTTTCAATTGAAGGATCCTGGGCGTCAGAGACCTTGTCTCCTCATGTCCAGGTACTGGTTCAGGCTGTGTGATGTACCTTTGATTTTAAAACAACATGTTGCTTTCCTGGATCGGACCTTTCTTCCATTATCAATGCACTCATTCACATATCTAAGTTGTATAAATCATTTATGTACCTCTCTCATGAACTGTCTGCAACCTCCACATGGTGAGATGAACTGGTCTTCCAGGTCACTACAAAATCAATCATGTCATTAACAACATTACCCTCAATGGTCATTTTTAGTACTGTGTGCACCCATATAGTTAGTGTTGACCATAATACTATAGTTGTGCAGAAAACCTTTTTTGTATTTTCTCTATTAATTATCTACTGAACATTTCAGGAAGACTAAGACATACCCCAATTTACTGTTTATATCAGCATGACTTTGATAGTAGAATGGTTTATAGCCATCAACATACTCTGAGGGGAAGCAAAACCCAATGAACTCTATGATGGGGTCATTAATAATTGTATGTACTAATCTTAACTTGATGAAATCAACAGGATGACTGAATCAATACTTTTTTGCGATTCAGACATCATCGATCAACTGACTGTTGTTTACTCAGAAACAAGGCAAAGTTTTAAAAAGTATGTACCTGGCAATGGCAATAGCCTTAAAACTTCTGTATCCCCCGGAAACAGCTTTTGCAATAGCAGTCCTCTCTGCACAGAGGCCAAGGTTGTAGCTAGCATTTTCTACATTGCATCCTGTTAAGAAAAGTTCTGCATTTGTAAGAGTTTCTGGAATCTCTGAAAGGGCATCACATTAAAAACAGAACACATTTTTTCATTTAATAACACTATAAAATAAATTACTCTCAATTATCATTCTTGACTCACACTCAGAGGGTTCAATTTGATGCTTCTAAGGGCAATCTTAGTGTCACATATATTCATGTTTCATATGACCTGCACTGAACATGAATGTAGAAAATCTACCTAAAATCGACATCTTTAAAATGTCTGGGTTGTGACTTCAAGCAGAACAGACACAACAGAACAGACATAACCAAAACTGAATCAGAAATATCCTGTTTGTATCCACTGGCCTGTCTGACTTTATCCTCTGGCCTGTATGACTTTATTTACTGGCCTGTCTGACTTTATCCACTGGCCTGTCTGACCTTATCCACTGGCCTGTCTGACTTTATCCTCTGGCCTGTCTGACTTTATCCTCTGGCCTGTCTGACTTTATCCTCTTGCCTGTCTGACTTTATCCTCTGGCCTGTATGACTTTATTTACTGGCCTGTCTGACTTTATCCACTGGCCTGTCTGACCTTATCCACTGGCCTGTCTGACTTTATCCTCTGGCCTGTCTGACTTTATCCTCTGGCCTGTCTGACTTTATCCTCTTGCCTGTCTGACTTTATCCTCTGGCCTGTCTGACTTTATCCTCTGGCCTGTCTGACTTTATCCTCTTGCCTGTCTGACTTTATCCTCTGGCCTGTATGACTTTATTTACTGGCCTGTCTGACTTTATCCACTGGCCTGTCTGACCTTATCCACTGGCCTGTCTGACTTTATCCTCTGGCCTGTCTGACTTTATCCACTGGCCTGTCTGACTTTATCCTCTGGCCTGTCTAACTTTATCCTCTGGCCTGTCTGACTTTATCCTCTGGCCTGTCTGACTTTATCCTCTTGCCTGTCTGACTTTATCCTCTTGCCTGTCTGACTTTATCCTCTTGCCTGTCTGACTTTATCCTCTGGCCTGTCTGACTTTATCCTCTGACCTGTCTGACTTTATCCTCTGGCCTCTCTGACTTTATCCTCTGGCCTGTCTGACTTTATCCTCTGGCCTGTCTGACTTTATCCTCTTGCCTGTCTGACTTTATCCTCTGGCCTGTATGACTTTATTTACTGGCCTGTCTGACTTTATCCACTGGCCTGTCTGACCTTATCCACTGGCCTGTCTGACTTTATCCTCTGGCCTGTCTGACTTTATCCACTGGCCTGTCTGACTTTATCCTCTGGCCTGTCTGACTTTATCCTCTGGCCTGTCTGACTTTATCCTCTTGCCTGTCTGACTTTATCCTCTTGCCTGTCTGACCTTATCCTCTGGCCTGAACTGACTTTACCCTCTGGCCTGTCTGACTTTATTTTCTGTCCTGTGAACAAACTTTATAACATCAAAGGATGTTCAAAGTTATATTTTTAAAAATGTATCTCTCTGTTGTTATGTTATTTTTCTATTTCCATTCCTTAACAGAATACCAATAAATGTTCTTTATTCCATGGTGCATAACATTGTTATAAATGATCATGACTGTAGTTATTTTAAGCCACCTGAAGAGTTACGGCAGTATTCAACATACTAAATAAATAAATTGAAGCATTTTTATCAGCTCCCAACCCATGTATTCTTATTCTTATTGTTATATTATACTATTATTATATTATTTTAAAGCCCCTCACCTGTAAAAACTGTCCCATCATGTGCCAACAGGGCTGCCCCCACCCGGAACTTACTGTAGGGGCAGTAGGCAAACTCTTTAGCCCCCTGGGACTGGTGAATAAGAGGTTTAATCCAATCCTCATTTTCCTCTTCACTCGAGTGATTCCTGGCTTCTGTGTCTGCTCCATCTACCCTTAACTCACCGATCCTGAAGTCTGTCATACCAACACTTTCTTTGTAAGTGTCTGTTGAGAGAGAAAAGGAGAGATAAAAGGTGAAAATAGAGAGTGGATGGGTTGAAAGCTGTACCCAACAAACAGGTTTTTAAGAGCCCCACAGCTCACACATGGTCTAGGGTGGGAGGGGCACTGGCCCACTCTTTAGGGGAAGCCTAGCGTGTGTAATGACTTTTAAAGAGATCATTACCATATAGGGTTGGGGGGCAATTCCTACTTCCTGAATGTACTGATTTTAAATGGAATTGACCCCAAACTTTATCATTACTTTACTCTGGCTAATGTCTTTCCTTTTAAACAGGGGTTACTTAAATTATAATGGCTCATTTGTTTGAGTATGACAAGTCTTACAATCCATTATGCAAAAGCATGCATCATAATGCATTATTGATTATACCTGCAGACTTGTACCAAATCTTTATAACTAGTACTAGTAAATTATGATTGATTGACACATGTATGTGCAGTGAGGGTAAAAATGTAACAAACTGAGTAAAAATTCAAACGGACAACTACAAAAAGCTCATGCCAAGTTTATTCACCCACTAGGTCATACAGCTGCAAAGAAAAGGCATGATTACACAAGCATATATATATATATTTTTTAAACTTTATTTAACTTTATTCTACCTGGGGTGGTAGGTAGCCTAGTGGTTAGAGCGTTGGGCCAGTAACCGAAAGGTTGCTGGATTGAATCCCCGAGTTGACAAGGTAAAAATCTGTTGTTCTGCCCTTGAACAAGGCAGTTAACTCACTGTTCCTCGGTAGGCCATCATTGTAAATAAGAATTTGTTCTTAACTGACTTGCCTAGTTAAATAAAGGTAAAATACATTTTAAAAGTACGACAGTAGGAAAGACATTGTGGTGGGCCAATCTGGCACCCCTCCCAGAGGTTTCTTCTCACTTCATCTGTTGATTTGACCTCGAGACGCATTCCTCACTCCTCCGCAGTTCCGCAGCTGTCCTGCCTTATCAGAGACTAACTATTTCCTTTCACCTCTCTCCTCAGTAACATGGAACAGAATATGAATATGTCTTTCCATATTCCTACTTCCCATCCACTTTTCATTGACCCCAAAATAACATACCTTATACACGGAAAGTAATTAAAATTGTGGTGTATTGCTATTCCACACAGAATGACATACTGTAGGATCTCTGTGCTACTTCCCCTAATATTTCCTCTATGTTGGCCCTCTACTCACAACTAATGTGATGCCTCAGCCACTGCTCTTGTTCATATGGTTTAAAACTGTGACAAGCAGGAGTGGAATAGTGTAGTATTTTATTTGACCTCATGGTGATTTATATCCTTCTATTCAATTCATTGTGGAACTGTTCTCTTCCGTTGGTGTGCTACCCTTCCTGGACATTGGTCTTGATTCAGTTGTTGGGGTTGTCACTGTTGATGATCCAGTCGATCCATCTGACATACATTCTGACTTGAGTGTAGACTCCTGGGAAGTAAGGGTTGGCACAGCTGATTCCCCATGAGACGATGCCTTCCAAGTTTCCATTGCAGATAAGGGGTCCGCCCGAGTCGCCCTGTAGTACAATAACACAAAAGACACAATGATGAACAAAAGCTCTGGTCCTTTTGTTAGGGATATAAAATGTGAATACACCAATTGTATCTGGCAAATTTCATGTTAGTTACCACACATTTTACAGAACATTGTTTTGTGTCTGTTTTTCTATTTTACGACTAAATTGTGAAATTGTGATATTTTATTTTGTTGTGGTTTTTAAGAATGTCCTGTGATCTGGGGATCAGCATCTGATGTCCCTTATCTGAACCCCATATTATACATTTCCATAATCCAAACTAAATCTATTCCATTGGCTCTGGCCCCGTTTTAAAGGCCCACACCCTCTATTATTCATAGCAGTCTATACCTAGGCTCTTGTGACAGATGTGTTCTGCTTTTCATGTTTTGTGTTTGCCTGTCATGTATTGTGTAATTGATGTGTATTGATCATTTCATGCAGGCCTATCTAGAACCTAAAATGGTTCTTAGCCTGTCCCCATAGGAGAACCCTTTGAAAAAACATTTTTAGTTCCAGGTAGAACTCTTTTGGTTCCAGGTAGAACCTTTTTGCGTTCCATGCAGAACCCTTTCCACAGAGAGTTCCTAATGAAAACCAAAAGTGTTCTACCTGGAACCAAAAAGGGTTCTACTTGGAACCAAAAAGGATTCTCATATGGGGACAGACACATAACCCTTTTGGAACCCTCTTTTTAAAGAGTGTGGTCTCAGCATTGTTCCCTGGTTAAATAAAGGTTAAGAAAATAATATTTGATTCTGGGAGCCAAGATTAGGCTAGTCTCTACCTGACAGGAGTCCTTGCCACCAAAGCGAGACCCAGCACACATCATGTTGTCTGTGATCCTCCAGTAGTAGTAGTTGTGGCAGTAAGGAATGGTCTGCACATCCACAGCACGCAGCACAGGAGACAGGAAGTAGCTGTAGATACGCGTGACGCCCCAACCGCTCACCGTACAGGTGGTGTACCCTGGGAGAGCAGGGGTGTCGTCTTCTGGCAGTGGGGCAGGCTGAACGTAGGCATTGAGCTTGGCTGGCTCACTGAGCTGGAACACACACACAACCACAAAAAAGGCACAACATCAGATGCTGCTGACCAATCAGGAGGCACACAATCAGATGCTGACCAATCAGAGAGAAGGGATCAAAGGGGGCCGGGTCAATGTTATGGTACAACGTCTAAGCTGCAGCAGTATTTGAAGTTATGCAGTGGCTAGGCTAACTGGCTAACTGAATTATTGAAACACATTAACAACATAGAGAGGTTCCAATATCTACACTCGCATACCACTTTCCCAAGCTTCATTGTAAGTGGTATGCCTGTATGGGTATTGAAACACTGCACGTCTCTACCTCATGGTGATGGAATGGAAAGTCTCTTACCTTGATGAGCATGATGTCATTGTTGAAAGTCTTGTAGTTGTAGCTATAGTGGACCAAGATCTTGGATATGTTGAACACTTGCTCGAAGCCTTCTTCCTCGACCAGACTGTGCTCACTCAAAACCACCTGGATCAGCTGGGCCCTGAGGAGGAACAGACATGATCCAATCTAGTAAGAACTATGTCCAGGGGAATTGGAGAGGATGCAAATAGAATTGTTACAATCTACAACATGATACACTACTACTCCCCACCCCCAAAACATTTACTCATTCAAGTGCGAGCTGGCCCTTACATTTTTTGATGTAATTGACTGTTGGCTTCAAACATCTGTTCATTGTTTTATGCAATAGGATAGAGTTGACCACATTCTATTCCCTTCAACTGTGACACTACTATCCCATAATTGTAGTCAGTACTCACGGTCTCCAGCAGTGGGCAGCAGACACCACCCACTGGGGCCGAATGAGGGTGGCTCCACAGTAGTGGTTCCTGTTGTACTGTATAGATGCCTGGTACTTGATAGAATACCGTTCGACTTCTTGTCCTCCGATGATTCTCTGTGTAAATGTCTCTGTGGATTAGATTGAGAGGACAGTTTGTTATTAATCTGAATTAGTCATCTGAATTCCTACATGTGCATTGTGCATACAAAATTATTCAGGTGGTTAGTAAATTATACTTGAAAATATAATTATTTTTACATAAATAATGTAGTTGTCATCTTTATGTGAATATAATTATTACTTTACTTCACTTCACCTGTGACGAAAATCTTTGATTCAACATAAAATAAATGCATAATCTAAACAACTATTTGTGTGTAAAAACAACTACAAGGAAAATTGTGTTTAATATACATTTTCATGATATTTCCTTTCAATTTAAGAATTTTAAGTTCTTCCAACAACTTGCCATGTGGCTTGTGGGTATTTTTTGTATTTTTTTTAACTTTACAATACTTTTACACAATGTTGTATGCATGTTTGAAGAATGAAAAGCTAATTTCGATATTAGTATCAAACAGTTTGTTATGCTATGAGGTGTAATGGATCATGATGAATGGATATCAAAACTGTTTGGCAAATTGACTTTAAATGATGAGAGCACCCATTCTCACCATTAATAAGACCATGTAAGTCGCTCTTGACAGAGGCAAATACATCAAACTAGTTAGTGCTAGTGGAACAAATTCCTGCTAGAGTGGATGAAAATGTTGAGCGATGAAGTTCATAAAGCCATGTTTAACACTAAGACACGATCAATGAAAGTATCTACATAATCAGAAAGATTAAGTAGATCTAATGTACAATGACAGTTCTGGATTTGCTCAAATTAATTTGGATCGTAGCCATTGTTTTTGCTGGACTTTATATATTAGTGTTTGTGAATCACTAAAAGTGAAATATATTATACGTAAAAATACACCATGTTGGAAATTCTCAAAAAGCTGATGCAAAAAGTTGCCCATTTTTAAAAGTGGAACTAGCACAATATTTTTTACAGTGTTCATTAAAAACCGTTATGGATACACTAATTTAACAGATGGCTGAAAAAGGAATGTTTGAGGCCTGATGCTCTTCAGGGCTCTGTGGCCAATATTAGAAAAACAAAGTTAATTCTGAAACAGTTGTAAGCTGTGCTCATTATTTACAAACAAATACTAACCAGCTGGATATTGGCAGCGTACTGTAAATTGTCATACTGTTATAAAGCATCAACAACGTACTTTTAGCTGTCGACAGAGTCACACGGTATGTGTTTCTAGTGTGCTACATGTTTCACGTGGCTTAACTTCACATGCTATTACATATTGTAACAATGTTTGTCCAATCATGTAACCTGGACTGTAGGGACTTCAAATGTCATAGGATCCTGGTGTCACACCATGACCATAGTTTGCTTTGTATGTTTCTATGTTTTGTTTGGTCAGGGTGTGATCTGAGTGGGCATTCTATGTTGGATGTCTTGTTTGTCTATTTCTATGTCTGGCCTGATATGGTTCTCAATCAGAGGCAGGTGTTAGTCGTTGTCTCTGATTGGGAACCATATTTAGGTAGCCTGTTTGGTGTTGGGTTTTGTGGGTGATTGTTCCTGTCTCTGTGTTTGCACCAGATAGGGCTGTTTTTGGGTTACCACGTTTATTGTTTTGTAGTGTTCGTGTTTATCTTTCTTTTATTAAACATGAATCAATATAACCACTCTGCGTTTTGGTCCGCCTCTCCTTCAAGTAAAGAAAACCGTTACACCTGGATCTGACACCCGTGATGAGCAGGATATGCTGTAACATACGATGGGTATTCAGGGCCAGACTTAGGCTAATCATAGCTCCTTTTGCTGTCTTTGTTTCCATCTCTACAGCCAGCACACAAACAGGCACGCAAACAGGCTCACAAACAAGTGTACAGGCCGCATACAGAAGCATCTACCTTTCAGAGTTTACTGTTTACTGTTATTTACTGTTTTTACTCTGCCCCAAACCATACTGGGATTTTATTCATCCTCCTAGAATTCAAGGCGTATTTGTACTGTTTACACATAATATGGCCTATTACAAGTATTATTTAATATCCAAGTATGATCTAGTAGTAACCTACCTCTGACTGAGAGAGCCAGTAGGAGCAGCACTGCAGACCATGTCAACTGTTCCATGTTTACTTCACTTGAAACATGGAAACACATTGAATTTGATTAGAGAACTCCCCAATAATGACATAGCAGTGTTTCTAGCCTACATAGATGTCCTAGGGATTGTTTTATCTCGAGACACAATCCCACACAGCTTCTGAGAGATCAAAGTATGTTTCTGGTATCCTCAATTATGTGATTTTTTTACATGAGATACATCCCATCCCGTGTTAGGACCACTGAGATGATCGAAGACGACATCTTGTATCTCTTCAAACTTGTTATTTTCCCTTAGAAAGTGTTCAGTGTAGTTTAAACAAAATTTCACATGTAAAATTCAATAACTTGACAGAATTCATGTAATAAGGTCATTGATTATTTTAACAAACCAATCACATATATTTGAGTAGATGTAGCTTTTGACCCCATGTAAGTAACCATGGACTTAAAAAAGTAAACAAATGTTTTACATAAAATATGCACAAAAATAAATGTTAAAGTATCTAGGCATTTTGCTACTCACCAACAGCCACAATCCTTCACTGCACAGCCTTCTGGTATCTCCAGCTGGTGGTTCCAGGGTTGTCCTCTCGCCTTTTATAATGCTACCATGCCCTTTTATTTTGCTTTGTTATGTCCCATCATGCATATGAAATGGGGTATCCCACAACACAAGACAGAGACTGACCTAGTCCATGACAAAACATTGTGTTCTCCATTATCTCCATTTCTAAGCCTTTTCTTGATTGCACCTTGGGACTCATTGTTGAGTGGAGGTAGCTGGGAATTGAACACCTTTCTCCAGTCAAGCCCAAGACGTGAACATAATAAGAGTTCATTGGTTTATTGTGCTGATTGGATTGAATGGGGGTGGTGTTAGATAAGAATTCATGTATTGTGGCATTAAAAAAACAGTATTATTATAGCAAATATAAAAAGTTACATTTGTCCCCTTGGCATGATGTAAATGACTTGAACATTAGGCCTATCCAAATATGAATAACATTTATGGTTCTTTGTGTGAGGTCATGCATCCTCAAAAAAACAAAGGTGCTCCACTGATAGTACATACATGAAAATAACAGAAACGCCCACACGCTGTATGCTCCTAATTACCACATTTAAAGACAACATTACGATCTGTGTATTGCACCATATCAGGTTGTCAACTTCTGCTTGAAAAAGTGTATTGATGTGTATTTTCTGTAATTTCTGTAATTCAGGGCTCATCTGTAAAAGAGACCTTGATCTCAGTATGACTCACTTTTAAAATAAAGGTGAAATAAATTATTTCTGCATTTTATCCAAATAGGTATTTCCAGAAACAGTTTCTAATGGGGAACCGTGATAATGACAAGTGTACGTTTTGCAGTTTCGAATATGAAGGAAATAATAGCAGTTACATTATAATCATGTTTGTTCCAATTGCTATACTCTAGAGATACAGTATCATGCATCATTACATTGGGGAGTTATAATGTGTAGATACTGTATAGTCTATAGTTACAGTGTCATTGAGATCAACTTTTATGTTGTCTGATCTCATCTCAGATTCTATACTTCACACCTAAAAAGGGCAATTCCCAACGGACAGAAACCGTTTTGAAGATAAATTCTAAACCAACTCTTTCATTACTCGTGAATACACTGAGAAGTTGTACTAGGAATATACTTGTTACAAACTAGGCCTGAGCCTATTGAGATACATTGATCATACAAAGCCTAACAATTCCCTATAGAGCTCATCAATACATAAGCCACAGTATGTTATTAAAGCCACTCGCTACCTGCTCTCAGTCACTGTTCTGCTTCAGGGTTATGACCTTGAGGACTGTGTTTGACTGACTGTTGAAGTAGCCCACGGACAGACAGTCGCTCATGACTCTGCTTTATATATGGGCGTTTGTGGCACCCTGTTCCAATTATGCTCTTACGGTAAATTGGGTATATTTAGGTCATGTATATCACTGAGACCAAGCTTCCTGCCATCCAGGACATATATACTAGGCGGTGTCAGAGGAAGGCCCCAAAAATGGTAAAAGATTCCAGTCACCCAAGTCATGCACTGTTCTCTCTGATTCCGCACGGCAAGCAGTACCGGAGCACCAAGTCTAGGTCCAAAAGAAAGTAAGCATTTCACGATAAGGTTGTATCCGCCGCAACTGACAAATAAAATTAGATTTGATGTTTATCTCTTCCTGTCTATGAATGAAAACGCAGTGTCACTGTACTGTGTCTCAGGTAGTATCTCATACTGTTGGCAATTCAACTGCATATGTTTACAATATGTTCCACATATTCACAAATGGAAAATTTAATCATTTTAAAGAAAGCATTAAACAATTAATTATGCTCAACGCTGTTCTTCTCTGATTGCTATCATGTTAGTGATATATCATACAGATGTAGGATCTTAATTCCAGATGTAGGATCTTCATTCCATTTTTAAAGGACATGTAACACTTTTAGTGTATTTGAGGTTTTAAAAAGCTTCTAAAGTTTGTAATTTCCACTTTGAAATTTCAGACTTGATTTTACTAATAATTTATCAACCCCTACAAAAATGTCAGTTAATTATAACCACATAATAATTCACATTTCCTGATGCTGCATTTTCCTGCTGTAGAAAACTGTCTCAAATTAAGATCCTACATCTTTCTTTATATGTTGTGTGAAATTATATACAGTCATTGTCCCAATTTAGATAAAATACAGATAAGATACATTCTTAGGTACAGAATATCTCTGGATTATACAGGTATGTATGGAGGAAATTAGAGATGATTTACGTTTACCCTATTTTGGAGTTTAGTGAGCATTTCTATCTAAAACACAAGGAGATACATCTATCATTTAATCTGCAACTTAAATAATCGACACCTGGGTTTAACTGTATTCCAAATCAATATATCTATATCAAGTGTTACAAAACAGTAAGGTCATATCGACAGAAACAGGATTGAGGACAATTCCACAGAAACTCCAGTTCTAATTCATTTTTTTCTCATAGCTTTACAAGCAGGAACATTTAAGTTTCCGTTTTACTTCTTGAATTTACTGAATTACAATGGAATTGACCCCAGATGGATGAAGATAGAGTAATGGCCGAATGGCCATGAAGCGTGGAGATAGTATCGGAGCGCATCATGTGTAAAAAAAGCTTTGGTCAGCACCCAGAGGATGAGCAGCAGAGGGAGAGACGAAGGGAGGGAGGTTGCTTGCGGTGTCAATAAGTGTCCGACCCAGAGAGGGCCATTAGCTGGCGGAGGTCAGGAGGTCCACCAGGGGAAGGTGGCACTAGTGAGAAAGAGGGAGAGGGGAGAGAGTTAGAAAGAGAGAGAGAGAAGGAGAGCGACAGGGTGGCGTACGGTGGCACTGATGAGCCCTGTCAGAACCCCGGACGCTCCATTTTTAATGATGCCCTAACCAGGTCTGTTTGGAAGATGTACTGGGCCAAGCCTGAGGCAGTACAGTGCTGCTGCTGATCAGTCAAACACTCATCGATCACTCCTGGTTATAGAGATCAATAAGGAAATGCACAATAATGATAAAGAGCTGAGGGGCCAAGCTTCCTGACATCCAGGAACTATATACTAGACAGTGTCAGAGGAAGGCCCAAAAAAATGTCAAAGACTCCAGTCACCCAAGTCAGGAGACTGTTCTCTCTGCTACCTCACGTCAAGTGGTACCGGAGCACCAAGTCTAGGACCAAAAGGCTCCTTAACATCTCCTACCCCCAAGCCATAAGACTGCTGAACAATTAATCAAATGGTTACCTGGACTATTTTCATTGACCCCCCCCCCCCCTTTGTTTTTACACTGCTGCTACCCGCTGTGTTTTATCTATGCATAGGCACTTCACAAATGACCTCAACTAACCTATATAGCCTCGTTATTGTTATGTCATTTTCTTGTGTTACTTTTTGACTACTTTGTAAAAAAAATAAATATGTAAAGTTCACTTTAGTTTATTTAGTAAATATTTTTTGAACTGCATTGTTGGTTATGGGCTTGTAAGTAAACATTTCACAGTAAGGTCTACACTTGTTTCGGTGCATGTGACAAATACAATTTGATTTGATTTGATTTGAATCTTAGTCTTTATTCTCTTTTTCATTAAAGGTAGACTCAGCAAAATGACATTGCCACGAGCAGCGCAGCAGGTAATGAGGTGAGCAAGATGCAAGACTTCGCTCTCAGACAGTCACACACAGTATCTGGGCATGTGCACGGGTTGGCTTCATGCTGTTTACAGTGTGGATGCCAGGGCACCAAAACAGCTGAGAAGTTGAGCCTGTGCTTCAACACTCTTAGTTGTTGTGGAAATTCTGTTTATTTTCTACATCTACGTCATATCGCTGAGTATACCTTTAAGACATGAAGCTGACCAATTTCTCATACACATTGATGGTACAGTCTATTTTTCATATTCATCAGTAGCAATGATCCCTGTAATTATTTTAGGCACTGAGCAAGTATCAGGTCTGCTGTGAGCAAACTTGAACGTTGTGAAAATTCTGTGCAACTTCCAGCGCACATTTACTGTGAACACTGAGACTGTACCCACTTTAAGTTACAGTGTTAACCAGAGGTGTGGACTCGAGTCACAAGACTTGGACTTGAGTCAGATTCGAGTCACAAATATGATGACTTGCAAATCGACTTTGGCCTTAACACCAATGACTCGTGACTTGACTTGGACTTGAACCTTATGACTCGACCTGACTTGATACCCTCCCCAAGTCCAAATATTAAAAATGATGCTATTAAAAAAAGTGTGCAGCTCATCAACTCTTCATTTAACAGATTACAGTTTGAATCAGACAGCAGCCAATGAAATTGTGCCAGCTGAGAAACAGTTGTGCGTGGCAGTGCAGAGGAACGTTGGTGGGTGAATTCAGATGGAGCCCTTGGAAAGATGATACCCAAAATGATTATTTTAGGTTATAAAGACGACGCTGTATCAACAAATAACAGATTGCAACTGAGTGACCATCGAGTGACCATTTATTTATCCGTTATTTTACCAGGTAAGTTGACTGAGAACACGTTCTCATTTGCAGCAACGACCTGGGGAATAGTTACAGGAGGGGGATGAATGGGGGATGAATGAGCCAATTGTAAACTGGGGATTATTAGGTGACCATGATGGTTTGAGGGCCAGATTGGGAATTTAGCCAGGACACCGGGGTTAACACCCCTACTCTTACGATAAGTGCCATGGGATCTTTCATGACCTCAGAGAGTCAGGACTCCCGTTTAACGTCCCATCCGAAAGACGGCACCCTACACAGGGCATTGGGATATTTTTTAGATCAGAGGAAAGAGTGCCTCCTACTGGCCCTCCAACACCACTTCCAGCAGCATCTGGTCTCCCATCCAGGGACTGACCAGGACCAACCTGCTTAGACCAGCTTAAAAAAACAGATATGCAACATTTAACCAATTTAAAACTGCAATGAAGTTAGTGCAGTTAGCTATAGGCCCAATATATTATCACTGCATATTGGCTTTGCTTGAATTGCCTTGCCAATGCATTGTTGGTAATCGATCCATTGTTGTATTACTTGTGAGGCACAGCTGAGTGAGCAGAAGTGTAAATAATTCACTTTTTAATTTACTGGGCTGATGGTACCTGTGTCTGATGGTCAGTGGAGGGAGAGAGCAGCAGACTGAGGGTCTGTCTCTCAACAGCCCTCCGCTCTCCCTTTCCTCCACTGACACTGACCAAAAAGGGACACCGTCTTCCAGCTGATGGTGAAACTCGAGTCGCACCGTACTCCTATGACCAGAGAAAGTGAAATATTCCTCAATAATTAAAAGACACAAGCCACTAATAATAACAACGCAAGTCTATAGATACGCTTTCCTACTCATTCATTACTGCTGCAGTGCTTGTTGTAGCGCTGAATGGAAATAGGAAGAATGCGCATTTTATGGCTTATAAAAGTGTTGAATACAAAGTGTTGACAGTGCTGAGTAAGAACTTAAACATGAACTCACTCATTAAAAAAAGCAGCTCTTTGTCTCTCTCCAGTCATGGTTTTAAATGTTTTTAAATCTCAAAGTATCAATTTAGCTGTAGATTTCTTATACCTGCTATGTTTCCGCAGACACAGTGATCTGAGTCATCCGATTGGCCAGTGGTAGGCCTGTACTTGATTTGCACTCTGGGCCTGTCGGGAAGGCAGAGTTTGTACCTTCAGACACATGAAATAGTTCAAAATGGCAAAAGAACATTAACATACCGGTGTAGTGTAAACATTCTAAATGAACCTGCAATCTAGTTTCCTTTATTGTAATTTAATGAAATTGGGGTCAAAGTGGTAAAATCAGTCTTTTATTTTCAATACACTGATATAGGGTTCAGTATGTCAAATCAAATCAAATTTTATTTGTCACATACACATGGTTAGCAGATGTTAATGAGAGGGTAGCGAAATGCTTGTGCTTTGATGCACCTGTACTGACCTCGCCTTCTGGATGATAGCGGGGTGAACAGGCAGTGGCTTGGGTGGTTGTTGTCCTTGATGATCTTTATGGCCTTCCTGTGACATCGGGTGGTGTAGGTGTCCTGGAGTGCAGGTAGTTTGCCCCCGGTGATGCGTTGTGCAGACCTCACTACCCTCTGGAGAGCCTTACGGTTGTGGGCGGAGCAGTTGCCGTACCAGGTGGTGATACAGCCCGACAGGATGCTCTCGATTGTGCACCTGTAGAAGTTTGTGAGTGCTTTTGGTGACAAGCCAAATTTCTTCAGCCTCCTGAGGTTGAAGAGGCGCTGCTGCGCCTTCTTCACGATGCTGTCTGTGTGGGTGGACCAATTCAGTTTGTCTGGGATGTGTACGCCGAGGAACTTAAAACTTACTACCCTCTCCACTACTGTTCCATCGATGTGGATAGGGGGGTGTTCCCTCTGCTGTTTCCTGAAGTCCACAATCTTCTCCTTAGTTTTGTTGACGTTGAGTGTGAGGTTATTTTCCTGACACCACACTCCGAGGGCCCTCACCTCCTCCCTGTAGGCCGTCTCGTCGTTGTTGGTAATCAAGCCTACCACTGTTGTGTCGTCCGCAAACTTGATGATTGAGTTGGAGGCGTGCGTGGCCACGCAGTCGTGGGTGAACAGGGAGTACAGGAGAGGGCTCAGAACGCACCCTTGTGGGGCCCCAGTGTTGAGGATCAGCGGGGTGGAGATGTTGTTACCTACCCTCACCACCTGGGAGCGGCCCGTCAGGAAGTCCAGTACCCAGTTGCACAGGGCGGGGTCGAGACCCAGGGTCTCGAGCTTGATGACAAGTTTGGAGGGTACTATGGTGTTAAATGCTATAGATTACACATTTAAATGTTAAGAGGAATTAGGCTAGCTGAGCAAATATAACATGGATTATGTTATCACAATAAATAAGGCCAGTATAAAAGACTAAAAAGAGTGCACAACGGGTTATACCAGGGTGTGTAGGCTTTACTTTGCTGCTGCTTCAGTTATACATTGTTTCCAGGACGACATGATAGCCACGGAAATAGAAACCGGATTTCAGAAATCAGAGAATGCTGATGAGATCCCAGATCCTCTCCCTTTACGATTGGAGTAGTGTAGCAGCTATAGATGAGCGCCTCTCAGTCTGGTCTGGCCTCACCTTTGTTTAAACATGGACCTGCCTTCTGTTTTACTACCTATACTTCTGGAACTCCTTGCTGTAAGTAAAAGTAAAAAATAAAAATAAAAACTTTTCTGTCTCATTTACTGTGGTAGTTAGTGGCTGTGTGTGGACAACTAGTCCATTGAATGCTGATTTTATTGTTGAATATGAAAAGATGAAGGTGACAAAAGTAGAAAGGGTTGTAGTAGAGTTTGAGGTAATCCTTGAGATGCTGGTTGTGGTCATAATACTCATAAACACTTTTTGGCTGTTAGAACTATTTCTCTATTTCCTGGATCTGTTGTGATATCCTACTGCTTGGGACAATCTTTTTGCCAACATACTGTATTTGCCACTGTCATTTTTATGTAGAGATGTTTATTACTGCATGTCATTTGTTCATAATTTGTTTGTAATTAGGATTGTTAATTAACGGAATAACACAAACATCTGGCGGCAGCAGGGCTGAGGTCCCAAAGTGGGTAGAGTAACTCATCAAAAATATCAGGTCTTCCTTTCCTGTGGCGGTCCTCATGAGAGCCAGTTTCAACATAGCACTTGATTGGTTTTGCGACTGCACTTGAAGAAACTTTCAAAGTTCTTGAAATGCTCCGGATTGACTGACCTTCATGTCTTAAAGTAATGATGGACTGTCGTTTCTCTTTGCTTATTTAGCTGTTCTTGCCATAATATGGACTTGGTCTTTTACCAAATAGGGCTACTTTCTGTATACCACCCCGACCTTGTCACAACACAACTGATTGGCTCATACGCATTAAGAAGGAAAGAAATTCCACAAATGAACTTAACAAGGCACACCTGTTAATTGAAATGCATTCCAGGTGACTACCTCATGAAGCTGGTCGAGGGGATGTCCAGAGTGTCCAAAGCTGTCATCAAGGCAAAGGGTGGCTACTTTGAAGATTCTCAAATATAATTGTTTTTGTTTAACACTTTTTTGGTTACTACATGATTCTATGTGTCTTTTTTTTAACCCTGGAATGAGTAGGTTTGTCTAAACTTTTGACTGATACTGTACATGATGAGTAAACAGACAATAGTAAACATCTTCTTCACGAGACAGATATTCACAGAAAAAGCACAAGGGAATATAAGATTAAATCAAGGTCAAATTCAATCTTACCTCTAAGAGAACATGAGAGGGTACACTCTATGATGTCTACAGCGAAGCATGATTGATATTGACTGTGATTCTGTGCACTCCTGAGATTGGATTGTATTGATCCACAAAACATGTGCCATAAAACCCTATGATGCTGTCTTTATGAGTTGTGTGCTGCAGCAGTAACTGTTACTACCCTACACTCTAAGGGTAGTAACAGTTACACTCTCCCGGGGATGCCCTTGCACCCCATTCCATCACATACATTGTATCAATAGTCAACTACAGTATACAGTATACTGGGTGCTCACAGCAACACATTGTAATAAGAGATAAGTTATTTTCTTTATTTTGTCATTCTTTGTAACACCCTCCCCCCTTTGAATAGTTTAATAGTAATAGTAAGCTTTACATACGTGTGCAGTTTGTGTCACAAGCACACACCTGATCTCACAAGACACAATAAACCAGGTCAGATATGGATTAGGATGCAGGTAAGGTATATATCATTATACTCTGTAACTTAGTGTTGATGGGAAATGATCTGGCTACGGTGGCCTCAAAAGTACAGTATACAGCAATATAATAGACTCATTGATATAAGGCAGCTCGACTTGACATCCATAAGAGTGTGTGTGTGTGTGTGTGTGTGTGTGTGTGTGTGTGTGTGTGTGTGTGTGTGTGTGTGTGTGTGTGTGTGTGTGTGTGTGTGTGTGTGTGTGTGTGTGTGTGTGTGTGTGTGTGTGTGTGTGTGTGTGTGTGTGTGTGCAGTCGTAAGTGTGTCTGTCTGTGTGTGTGTGTGCGGGTCTGTGTATGTAAGTCAAGTTTATTAGCAAGTCCAGGAGACCATGGAGAGGTATCAGATTGTCTCAGCTGAAAATTATCAACGCTGAGAGCAAGTGCATGAAAGCGATACAGGCACCAAGCTCACAATGAGGGGCATTGTGCTGTGATTCTGTGGCACAGCAATCTGACTCAAGCATCCCAGGGACCAAAGGCTAATCGACATACTTACATACTATACTGTACAGACACCTAAACACAGAAGCTTTTGTTCGGGAAGGAAGTGAGCTTACACATGAACCCATTTCTGTCTGCAAATGTTGATATATATTTTATTTTTTAAAGAATGGAATCTAGGACAGATTTTGGGATGGCTGAGCGACCTTTGTGAAACTAGTTTGTTTTAAACTATACCAATGATAAGGTGCTTGCTGAGCTACAGGTATGTTCTAGTGAGGGGAACGAAAGGAATAATTGAACTGGTGAATATCAGGTTTTCAACACATAGAATAAGGCCTACTGTATATCGATGGTTGGCTCTACATTTATTTGGTAGTAATACAAATATGTATCTTTCTTGATAGTAGCAAGACACTGATCCCTAACCATGTACAGTGCATTGGGAAAGTATTCAGACCCCTTCCATTTTTCCACATTTTGTTACGTTACAGACGTAGTCTAAAATGTATTAAATAAGACATTTTCCTCATCACTCTACACACAATACCCCATAAAAAAACAGAAATACCATAGTACCATAGTAATAACAAGTATTAAGACCCTTTGCGATGAGACTCGAAATTGAGCTCAGGTGCATCCTGTTTCCATTGATCATCCTTGAGATGTTTCTACAACTTGGAGTCCACCTGTGGTAAATTCAATTGATTGGATATGATTTGGAAAGGCACACACCTGTCTATGTAAGGTCTCACAGTTGAAAGTGCATGTCAAGGCAAAAACCAAGCCATGAGGTCGAAGGAATTGTCCGTAGAGCTCCGAGACAAGATTGTGTCGAGATACAAATCTGGGGAAGGGTACCAAAACATTTCTGCAGCATTGAAGGTCCTCAAGAACACAGTGGCCTCCATCATTCTTAAATGGAAGAAGTTCTGAAACACCAAGACTCTTGCCAAACTGAGCAATCAGGGGTGAAGGGCCTTGGTCAGGGAGGTGACCAAGAACCCGATGGTCACTCTGACAGAGCTCCAGAGTTCCTCTGTGGAGATGGGAGAACCTTCCAGAAGAACAACCGTCTCTGCAGCACTCCACCAATCAGGCCTTTATGCTAGAGTGGACAGAAGGACCCGAAAGGACTCTCAGACCATGAGACACACGTTTCTTCTGGTCTGATGAAGGCCTGATTGGTGGAGTGCTGCAGAGAGGGTTGTCCTTCTGGAAAGTTCTCCCATCACCTTGTTTTATATAATAAATCACTACCAATTCAAGGTGGACTGCTTTAAAAAACATGTATTACAAGTCTATCATCCAGATTTACAGTAATTGAGGAATCAAATTATAGACAGGCATAATTTTTTTATATTGTGAAGTAGAGATATTGACAAATATCATAGCCGTATTGCATACCGTAATACCAGGCGAGTGAGTTAATTACAGAAATCAAATTCCGTGAAACATAGCTACCCAGCTCATTAGCAGTTGTAATGTGCATCAATCCTAAATTTTTAAGTGATGCAGTGGCATCTTTATGAAGCGATCCATATGATTAAAAATGAAGTTGCTGAACAGCACAACCACTAATTTGTCTCAAACATTTGTATAGTAACCCTCATTCGTGCTTGATCCAGATATCCATGCACAGTGATATGATACTATAGCTTAGTTATTGTGTATTTTCTACCACTTGTTACCATACTCATCAAACAAATAAACGTCCTTTCATTGTCAACTGCGTTTATTTTCAGCAAACTTAACATGTGTAAATATTTATATGAACATGACAAGATTCAACAACTGAGACATAAACTGAACAAGTTCCACAGACATGTGACTAACAGAAATGGAATAATGTGTCCCTGAACAAAGGGGGGTCAAAATCAAAAGTAACAATCAGTATCTGGTGTGGCCACCAGCTGCATTAAGTGCTGCAGTGCATCCCCTCCTCATGGACTGCACCAGATCTACCAGTTCTTGCTGTGAGATATTACCCCACTCTTCCACCAAGGCACCTGCAAGTTCCCAGACATTTCTCGGGGGGAATGGCCCTAGCCCTCACCCTCCGACCCAACAGGTCCCAGACGTGCTCAATGGGATTGAGATCCGGGCTCTTCGCTGGCCATGGCAGAACACGGACATTCCTGTCTGCCAGGAAATCACGCACAGAACGAGCAGTATGGCTGGTGGCATTGTCATGCTGAGCCTGCAGGAAGAGTACCACATGAGGGAGGAGGATGTCTTCCCTGTAACGCACAGTGTTGAGATTGCCTGCAATGACAACAAGCTCAGTCTGATGATGCTGTCACACACTGCCCCAGACCATGACAGACCCTCCACCCCCAAAATCGATCCCGCTCCAGAGTACAGGCCTCGGTGTAACGCTCATTCCTTCGACGATAAACCCGAATCAGACCATCACCCCTGGTGAGACAAAACCGCAACTCGTCAGTGAAGAGCACTTTTTGCCAGTCCTGTCTGGTCTAGTGATGGTGGATTTGTGCCTATAGTCGACGTTGTTGCCGGTGATGTCTGGTGAGGACCTGCTTTACAACAGGCCTACAAGCCCTCAGTCCAGCCTCTCTCAGCCTATTGCGGACAGTCTGGGCACTGATGGAGGGATTGTGCATTCCTGGTGTAACTCGGGCAGTTGTTGTTGCCATCCTGTACCTGTCCCGCAGGTGTGATGTTCGGATGTACCGATCCTGTGCAGGTGCTGTTACACGTGGTCTGCCACTGTGAGGACGATTAGCTGTCCATCCTGTCTCCCTGTAGCGCTATCTTAGGCGTCTCACAGTACGGACATTGCAATTTATTGCCCTGGCCACACCTGTAGTCCTCATGCCTCCTTGCAGCATGCCTAAGGCACGTTCACCTAGTAGAAAGTCAGTAGAAAGGCCTCTTTAGTGTCCTAAGTTTTCATAACTGTGACCTTAATTGCCTACCGTCTGTAAGCTGTTAGTGTCTTAACGACCGTTCCACAGGTGCATGCTCATTAATTGTTTATGGTTAATTGAACAAGCATGAGAAACAGTGTTTAAACCCTTTACAATGAAGATCTGTTAAGTTATTTGTATTTTTACAAATTATCTTTGAAAGACAGGGTCCTGAAAAAGGGACGTTTCTTTTTTTGCTGAGTTTCTTTTTCTCAATGTATTATTTTTTATCTCTGCATCATTGGGAAGGGCTCGTAAGCAAGCATTTCACGGAAAGTCTACACCCGTTGTATTCGGCGTCTGTGACAAGTAAAATTTGATATCACGGTCACTCTGCTTGCTTACTGACACTCTTTAAGATGGTAGTAGATGGTGGTCTTTGGTTGATGAATTACCTCAAGACTGGCATAGAACCCTAATAAAATATGCAGTCAGGCCTTGCTCTGCTCTGCAATCTCTGCTAATGTAATGACTCTGAGGCTTTGATAGATTCTATAACCCTGCGTGACAGAAGTGTAAACACTAAACAACACAGCTATGAATCCATGAAGGAAGGCCTAGCCTGCCTGTCCTTTCGGCAGAGTGCTTTACCACCCTGGAGAAATCTGTACAGACTCCAGCGACACCTGATAGCGCTCAGCGTGTCACAACAGAATGAATAGTTGGCCTAGTTCATGAGCCTCTCATTTCCCCGTTGTGTGATGATGGGGCCACTGCTGTGTGATGATGGGCCCACTGCTGTGTGATGATGGGTGTGTCGGCCAGGTGTTGTGTCATATGATTATGTTTCTTGGCCTTTTTAAAGCACTAACTTTGGTGGTTACATAAAGAGTGGTTACCATTGTGCCATCTTTAGAATGGGTATCCAGGGTATTTCAAGTGTATCACCTGACATTTGACCATTTCAGTTTGCCAAATATACAGTACGTACATTTCAAAGGAATTTGGAAACGTTATTGTGTTTGTACGTTGAATGTAGCGTATAGTAGGTATTGATTCAGGAACAGAAAACAAACTTTTAACCTAAATCCAATTACATGCTGAATTGTTTTATTTATTTCATGTCTAATTCACTTTAGTTGACAATTCAACCAACTGTAAATCAAAACTAGATGTTGACAAGATGTCTTTGCCCAGTGGGATCTTTACATTACATACTGTACATTGGGTCCAGGATGGAGTAGTCCACAGGAAAAGCAAGAACCAAGCACAATTTTTTAAAGATAGAATCTTTAATTTAAACAATAACGAAGTGAACACCCTGCCTGTGTTTTGGTTAAAAGCTGAGAGATGGGCCTGGAGAAATGCAACCACCCTCAAAATTATAGACAGAGCTATGGATGCAAGGCCTGACCATCCATATTATCAAAATTATAATTTTAACCATGATCTGAGACAATACAGTGTTTGTTTACATTTACATTGTTTACAATCATTCCACAGTATTAGAATCCCTGGCCAACTCTCAGCTTTTTTAACTTCTCAGTCTATTGTGAATATGCACCAATCTGGTTTTATACCTGGACATGGCATAATTTCAGATGCTATGCTTGTTTTAGATTGTATGTTAAATTGCTTAGATCATAAAAATCATTTTGCTGCCTTATTTATAGACTTTTCCACGACTATTGACCATCACATACTCGTTCAAAGGTTGACTGAACAAGGCCTGGATCTATCAGGTTTGAAGGTAAGACCCAGGTGCAGACATTATCGAAGTAACAAAAGTTTATAAAATCAAACACGGGCAGGCAAAGGTACAGGACAGCAGGCAGGCTCAGAGTCAGGTCAGGCAGAGTTCGGTAATCCAGAGTAGTGGGGCAAAGGTACAGGACAGCAGGCAGGCTCAGAGTCAGGTCAGGCAGAGTTCGGTAATCCAGAGTAGTGGGGCAAAGGTACAGAACGGCAGGCAGGCTCAGAGTCAGGTCAGGCAGAGTTCGGTAATCCAGAGTAGTGGGGCAAAGGTACAGGACAGCAGGCAGGCTCAGAGTCAGGTCAGGCAGAGGTCGGTAATCCAGAGTAGTGGGGCAAAGGTACAGGACGGCAGGCAGGCTCAGAGTCAGGTCAGGCAGAGGTTGGTAATCCAGAGTAATGGGGCGAAGGTACAGGACAGCAGGTAGGCTCAGAGTCAGGTCAGGCAGAGTTCGGTAATCCAGAGTAGTGGGGCAAAGGTACAGGACGGCAGGCAGGCTCAGAGTCAGGTCAGGCAGAGTTCGGTAATCCAGAGTAGTGGGGCAAAGGTACAGAACGGCAGGCAGGCTCAGGGTCAGGAAAGGCAGAAAGGTGAAAACCAGGAAAACTAGAAAACAGGAACTATAGACAAGACAGGAGCAAGGGGAAAACCGCTCGTAGGTTTGATGAACAAAACGAACTGGCAACAGACAAACAGAGAACACAGGTATAAATACACAGAGAATAATGGGGAAGATGAGTGACACCTGGAGGGGGGGGTGGAGACAATCACAAAGACAGGTGAATCAGATCAGGGTGTGACAGGATCAGGCTTCTAGCAAGTGGTTTGAGAGTGATCTGTCAGACAGGATACAATGTGGGATTTCTGATGGTGTTAATTCTAGTTTCCTGGATGTTACAAAAGGTGTACCGCAGGGGTCGGTATTGGGACCTGTCCTCTTGACTACTTACAGTGCCTTGCGAAAGTATTCGGCCCCCTTGAACTTTGCGACCTTTTGCCACATTTCAGGCTTCAAACATAAAGATATAAAACTGTATTTTTTTGTGAAGAATCAACAACAAGTGGGACACAATCATGAAGTGGAACGACATTTATTGGATATTTCAAACCTTTTTAACAAATCAGAACTGAAAAATTGGGTGTGCAAAATTATTCAGCCCCTTTACTTTCAGTGCAGCAAACTCTCTCCAGAAGTTCAGTGAGGATCTCTGAATGATCCAATGTTGACCTAAATGACTAATGATGATAAATACAATCCACCTGTGTGTAATCAAGTCTCCGTATAAATGCACCTGCACTGTGATAGTCTCAGAGGTCCGTTAAAAGCACAGAGAGCATCATGAAGAACAAGGAACACACCAGGCAGGTCCGAGATACTGTTGTGAAGAAGTTTAAAGCCGGATTTGGATACAAAAAGATTTCCCAAGCTTTAAACTTCCCAAGGAGCACTGTGCAAGTGATAATATTGAAATGGAAGGAGTATCAGACCACTGCAAATCTACCAAGAACTGGCCGTCCCTCTAAACTTTCAGCTCATACAAGGAGAAGACTGATCAGAGATGCAGCCAAGAGGCCCATGATCACTCTGGATGAACTGCAGAGATCTACAGCTGAGGTGGGAGACTCTGTCCATAGGACAACAATCAGTCGTATATTGCACAAATCTGGCCTTTATGGAAGAGTGGCAAGAAGAAAGCCATTTCTTAAAGATATCCATAAAAAGTGTTGTTTAACTTCTTGAAACTCCCCATCCCGGATCCGGGATCGTGACTAAAGCCTCAGGCTCATTAGCATAACGCAACGTTAACGATTTCTGAAAATCGCAAATAAAATTAATATAATGCGTTTGCTCTCAAGCTTAGCCTTTTCTTAACAACACTGTCATCTCAGATTTTCAAAATATGCTTTTGAACCATAGAAATTGACTAATTTGTGTAAGAGTATGCAAAGCTAGCATAGCATTTTGTGTAGCATGTAGCACGCAACATTTTCACAAAAGCCAGATAACCAAATAAATAAAATCATTAACTTTGAAGAGCTTCGGATGTTTTCAATGAGGAGACTCTCAGTTACATAGCAAATGTGCAGTTTTTCAAAAAAATATTATTTGTGTAGGACAAATCGCTCCGTTTTGTTCACGTTTGGCTATGAAAAAACCCTGTATACAGTTATAGCCTGAAGCTCATTAGCATAATGTAACGTTAACGATTTCTGAAAATCACAAATAAAATGAAAATAATGCATCTGCTCTCAAGCTTAGCCTTTTCTTAACAACACTGTCATCTCAGATTTTCAAAATATGCTTTTGAACCATAGAAATTGACTAATTTGTGTAAGAGTATGCAAAGCTAGCAATGCATTTTGAATAACATGTAGCACGCAACATTTTCACAAAAACCAGATAACCAAATAAATAAAATCATTTACCTTTGAAGAGCTTCTGATGTTTTCAATGAGGAGACTCTCAGTTACACACCAAATGCGCAGTGTTTCCTGAAAGCGTCTGTGTGTAGGAGAAATCGTTCCGTTTTCTACATTGCGCCTGGCTACTGAAACGAACCGAAAATGCAGTCACCTACAACGTAAAACCTTTTCCGGATTAACTACATAATATCGACCGAAACATGGCAAACGTTGTTTGGAATCAGTCCTCAAGGTGTTTTTTCACATATCTCTTCATTGACATGCAGTTCTTGGAAGCTTGCTTTACTCTCTGTATTGTTTGGAAAAATACTGGCAGGTGACTTTTGCGCACCAATTTCGGCGCAGGACACCGGGCGGACACGTGGTAAATGTGGTCTCTTATGGTCAATCTTCCAATGATCTGCCTACAAATACGTCACAATGCTGCAGACACCTTGGGGAAACGACAGAAAGGGCAGACTCATTCCTCTTGCGTTCACAGCCATATAAGGAGATCATGACAAACAGAGCCTCAAAAATCCTTGTCATTTCCTGGATGCCATCTCATCTTGGTTTTGCCTGAAGCTCACGTTAAAGGGCACGCACAGAGAAGATCTTTGTATTTCTGGACACGTCAGAGTGTTTTCTTTCGAACAGTAGCAATTATATGCATAGTCGAGCATCTTTTTGTGACAAAATATCTTCTTTAAAACGGGAACGTTTTTCATCCAAAAATGAAATTGCGCCCCTAGAGTTCCAACAGGTTAAAGTTTGCCACAAGCCACCTGGGAGACACACCAAACATGTGGAAGAAGGTGCTCTGGTCAGATGAAACCAAAATTGAACTTTTTGGCAACAATGTAAAACGTTATGTTTGGCGTAAAAGCAACACAGCTCATCACCCTGAACACACCATACCCACTGTCAAACATGGTGGTGGCAGCATCATGGTTTGGGTCTGCTTATCTTCAGCAGGGACAGGGAAGATGGTTAAAATTGATGGGAAGATGGATGGAGCCAAATACAGGACCATTCTGGAAGAAAACCTGATGGAGTCTGCAAAAGACCTGAGACTGGGACGGAGATTTGTCTTCCAACAAGACAATGATCCAAAACATAAAGCAAAATCTACAATGAAATGGTTCAAAAATAAACATATCCAGGTGTTAGAATGGCCAAGTCAAAGTCCAGACCTGAATCCAATTGAGAATCTGTGGAAAGAACTGAAAACTGCTGTTCACAAATGCTCTCCATCCAACCTCACTGAGCTCGAGCTGTTTTGCAAGGAGGAATGGGAAAAATGTCAGTCTCTCGATGTGCAAAACTGATAGAGACATACCCCAAGTGACTTACAGCTGTAATCGCAACAAAAGGTGGCTCTACAAAGTATTAACTTAAAAGGGCTGAATAATTTTGCACGCCCAATTTTTCAGTTTTTGATTTGTTAAAAAAGTTTGAAATATCCAATAAATGTCGTTCCACTTCATGATTGTGTCCCACTTGTTGTTGATTCTTCACAAAAAATACAGTTTTATATCTTTATGTTTGAAGCCTGAAATGTGGCAAAAGGTCGCAAAGTTCAAGGGGGCCGAATACTTTCGCAAGGCACTGTAGATAAATAATTTTGGTCTGTTAAAACGTGTAATATTCATCTGTATGCAGACGACACTGTGATGTATGCCATTGACCCAACTGTTGACCAGGCTATGCTAGAGCTACAATCTGACCTTGTTGTTTTACAGAAACCCTGGTTGGTTTAAAATGTGTACTTCATGTGGGCAAGACTAATACATGTTGTTGTTCAATTCTTGCAAAGATTTTCATATGGTCTACATATTTATTCATTGGATGGTTCTCAGATCGATCGAGTTTCCACCTAGAAATATCTGAGCATTTGGATTGACAAAGACCTAAGGTTTAAAAAATGTACATATTTTTTTTATTTTTTTTATTTCACCTTTATTTAACCAGGTAGGCAAGTTGAGAACAAGTTCTCATTTACAATTGCAACCTGGCCAAGATAAAGCAAAGCAGTTCGACACATACAACGACACGGAGTTACACATGGAATAAATCAAACATACAGTCAATAATACAGTATAAACAAGTCTATATGCAATGTGAGCAAATGAGGTGAGATAAGGGAGGTAAAGGCAAAAAAAGGCCATGGTGGCAAAGTAAATACAATATAGCAAGTAAAACACTGGAATGGTAGATTTGCAATGGAAGAATGTGCAAAGTAGAAATAAAAATAATGGGGTGCAAAGGAGCAAAATAAATAAATGAAATACAGTAGGGAAAGAGGTAGTTGTTTGGGCTAAAATATAGGTGGGCTATGTACAGGTGCAGTAATCTGTGAGCTGCTCTGACAGTTGGTGCTTAAAGCTAGTGAGGGAGATAAGTGTTTCCAGTTTCAGAGATTTTTGTAGTTCGTTCCAGTCACTGGCAGCGGAGAACTGGAAGGAGATGCTGCCAAAGAAAGAATTGGTTTTGGGGGTGACTAGAGAGATATACCTGCTGGAGCGTGTGCTACAGGTGGGAGATGCTATGGTGACCAGCGAGCTGAGATAAGGGGGGACATGGAGCCAGTGGGTTTGGTGACGAGTATGAAGCGAGGGCCAGCCAACGAGAGCGTACAGGTCGCAATGGTGGGTAGTATATGGGGCTTTGGTGACAAAACGGATTGCACTGTGATAGACTGCATCCAATTTGTTGAGTAGGGTATTGGAGGCTATTTTGTAAATGACATCGCCAAAGTCGAGGATTGGTAGGATGGTCATTTTTACAAGGTTATGTTTGGCAGCATGAGTAAAGGATGCTTTGTTGCGAAATAGGAAGCCAATTCTAGATTTAACTTTGGATTGGAGATGTTTGATATGGCTCTGGAAGGAGAGTTTACAGTCTAACCAGACACCTAAGTATTTGTAGTTGTCCACATATTCTAAGTCAGAGCCATCCAGAGTAGTGATGTTGGACAGGCGGGTAGGTGCGGGTAGCGATCGGTTGAAGAGCATGCATTTAGTTTTACTTGTATTTAAGAGAAATTGGAGGCCATGGAAGGAGAGTTGTATGGCATTGAAGCTTGCCTGGAGGGTTGTTAACACAGTGTCCAAAGAATGGCCAGAAGTATACAGAATGAGCTAGTTAAAAAGCTAAGATTTAAAGTGGGCTTCTTTTATTTAAATGGATCTTGCCTCCCCCTAAATAGCAGGAATCAGATTGCACAACTTTCCTGCCAGTTCTTGACTATGGTCCCACTGGGCACAGACGTCAATTCAATGTCTATTCCATCATTTCATTGGGCCTCCCGAGTGACACAGTGGTCTAAGGCACTGCATTGCAGTGCTAGCTGTGCCACTAGAGATCCTGGTTTGTGGCCAGGCTCTGTCGCAGCCGGCCGCGACCGGGAGACCCATGGAGCGGCACACAATTGGCCCAGTGTCGTCCGGGTTAGAGGAGGGTTTGGCCGGCGGGGATGTTCTTGTCCCAACACGCACTAGCTACTCCTGTGGTGGGCCGGGCGCAGTGCATGCTGACACGGTCGCCAGGTGTATGGTGTTTCCTCCGACACAGTGGTGCGGCTGGCTTCCGGGTTAATCGGGCATTATGTCAAGAAGCAGTGAGGCTTGACTGGCTTGTGTTTCGGAGGCTCTCGACCTTCACCGCTCCCGAGTCTGTACTGGAGTTGCAGCGATGGGACAAGACTTTAACTATCAATTGGATACCACGAAATTGGGGAGAAAAGGGGGTAAAAAATAAATAAATAAATACAAATAAAAACAATTTCATTGAAATTACGTGGAAACAACATTGATTCAACCAGTGTGTGCCCAGAGGGTTGACACCATTTACCAGATTGCAGCAGCCACTACTCTTACATTTCTGGATGCCGTCTAACATAGATCAGTTCGCTTTATCACAGATGACATATTTAATAATCACCACTGCATCCTGTATCAAAAGGTTGGCTGGTCATCCTGGAAGTACCGTAGATCATTTCCTTTCTCCCTTTTTATTTACAAATCTCTACTTCTCAGGCTTACAACTTACCTAACTTCAATGCTAAAGTATAAAAGAATGAGCTACTAAACCCGCTCGCAGTGTTGGTTAACTCTTGGTCTATTTGGTCTCGACCAATTTAGGTAAATCCTACTTTAGTTTTAGTGCCCTCCATTGTTGGAATAACCTGCAAAATTCCTCACATCTTTATTCCCTAGGGCAGTTTAGGACAGGTGTTAAATGCATTCATTGAAGATTGCAGTTGTTTATATTGATTGTAATGGTTTATTTGTTTAAATTGTAGTGTTGTAATTGTACTTGTGGTTTATTTTATTCTTCTTGTTTTATTTGGAATGTTAATTTTCTAGAATGTTCAATGTTTGTACTCAGGTCACCATTGTCAAGGAGACCTGGATCTCATTTGTGATCCCCTGAATAAATCAAAGTTAAATGAGGCATTTATATGTTATATTCTTCAAGAATCAATGGGGTATATATAATTAATTTATAAGTCCAGCTTTAAGGATTCCCATTTGTTTAAATAGAATTGATCAGGTAATGATTGCTGGTAATGGACCCTGAGATTGGATATTGTTTTAATTATATTGGGAGAAGATACATAGTTGTGATTTTGCTGTATTTAGTCTTGTTGAATATTTCCCTAGCAGCCCATTCCGCACCCAAGCACTTTAACCACAAGGGGGCATGTGATCATCAGGGCATACAGACACAACACTACATTATGACTTCAGGCCTTCCTCTTCACTTTCTCTTCATTTATACACAACAACTTCTGGGGTGTCACTGTCATGTCAATGAATGTACCCTGACCTGAAAAATATGTTGTTGTTGGAGACTGGATACCTAAGGTAAGACAAATAAACATAAAATGTGTGTCGTTCATTTCTAGAAGACTGTGGGGTTTATACTGTTGTAGAGAGGGAGAGAGAGAGAGGGAGAGAGAGAAAAAGAGTGAGAGAAAAGAGAGAGAGAGAAAAGAGAGAGAGAGAGAAAAAGGAGAGAGAAAGAAAAAAAGAGAGAAAAAAATTCTGATAAGTAGTAAGAGAAAAAACATGCCATGTTCAATTGGTTTGAGAGATAGGGAGTGTATTACTTGAAAATACCATCTTTTGCCCCACCATTCTACTCACAGTCGAGGTGCTGACCCTCACAACCACATGACCCTGATAGTCTTTAAGCTGAGTGCCATGACTGAGACCTCTGAGGGCAGCAGTCTCTCTCCAGTCTCCGGTCTCCACACAACCAAAAGGCCATACAACCACTCTAATGCACTCTTTATTCTGCCTCTGTTCTTCTCTAGCTTTGTGCTGCAGTGTACTTTTTCTACATTTCATTCCTTTTGTGCTAGGCTAAAAGTGCCAGCAGGCTCTTTTCAAATCTGGGGCAGAGCTTGTGTACAATTCACCCCAGCTGGTATCAGGACAGTGCTAGGCACAGGACAGGAGTAGAGCCTCTGTTGAGAAATGGATTATAATTATTCTGCCAGTTGTAATGCAATATTTCCATGGTCTTACATTTTTAGAAAGCAGTACATGTGAAAGAGGAGAAAAAAAGTGTAGTGAAGACCTGGAATCAAAATGTGATTCATTTTAAAGCAGCATAATTGATGACTGCAATATATGCCACTGAGCACCACAACAGATAATATCTGCTACTCACAAGTGTCCAGTGAGGTTAGATACACAGGATAATGAATAATGTCTTGACTGATTAAATGATCCTATATTGTTCAGATTAATACAGAAACATACCACCCGGTCATCTCTCCTGCCAAGGAACAAACGGAGACAAAGCGGTCCATTAGCTAATGTAGAAACATAAGTCATAGCTCCTGTATGGTTGAAAAGAGTCCTCTGGTTAATAGATGTCATCCTAGTCCTATCTAAGACAGTCTCAAATGTTTACAGCCATTCAGCACTGAAACCCATTACCACTTAAATGGGGCCCATTTATTCTTTCCCATTCATTGAAAGAGAGATGTTTTATTGAAAGAGAGAGAGAGAGAGAGAGAGAGAGAGAGAGAGAGAGAGAGAGAGAGAGAGAGAGAGAGAGAGAGAGAGAGAGAGAGAGAGAGAGAGAGAGAGAGAGAGAGAGAGAGAGAGAGAGAGAGAGAGAGAGAGAGAGAGAGAGAGAGAGAGAGAGAGAGAGAGAGAGAGAGAGAGAGAGAGAGAGAGAGAGAGAGAGAGAGAGAGAGCTACAGTAGCAATGTGGCTAAATTGAGATGAATAGCTCAAACACAGAGCCCTGTCAGTTTTGGCAGTGTGCACCTGGGAGAGCGTGGATATACCTTAAAACATGGTGACATTTATAAGGCCTGTAAAAGACAAGGAAAAGGGGAAATTATGTGTCCTTTCGTGGAGCAGGGAGGGACACAGATTTGTCAGATGATATATATACACATGTCCTCGGGTGCAACTTTGGTTTTAAAAGTGGGGGGACAGTTTATTATATATTTTTTCAGTCGGAAAAACACTCCAAACAGCCTACCTGACCGATCGGCTGCGCCCACAAGGTCCTAAAGCACACCGTTGCCTGGTTTGGTTTTACATTCCAATGATAGAACTGGGGTGGAAAAAAATGCAATTTCAGAATGTGGGGCCTACTCTCAGACAGGGTGAAGATCAGGAAATGATTTAGGTGATTCAGATGAGCTGATGAATCAGACTGACATCCCTCATCCTCCAGTTCTATATTTTCAGGCTGCATCTTACATTCCGACTGCGTCTCAATGTCATACCTGTGCCCTATGCTGTTACTATCGTAATACCATCGTACTACACAGGTATAAGAACAACTTAATGTTACCCATATATCTTTATTTTATATCTAATCAAATCTAAATGTATTGGTCACATACACATATTTAGCAGATGTTATTGTGGGTGTAGCAAAATGCTTGTACACAGAGACTATAAGCAACAATGAGACATTATGCTTTAAAGTACTTTGGCCATTCTTTTCATTTTTCACCTCGTCTCAACCTCTGTCCTTTTTGGAGCTGAGTAGATTTATCAAGTTACCCCTCGGAGGATTAGGGAGAAACTGGAGCACTTTAATCATGGTTCCCAACTGAACTTAGGTCTTCTGGATGCTGCCATCAAAGGGATGGGCTGCTTTCTTCTCAACCAGAGATATTGCTGATAACAGTACTTCTTGGTGCACATCTGATTGGAGCCTACTGACACACACAGTGACACACTCCACACAACCAACAACAAAGGCCTGCTGAAAATTCATGACACACATGTTATAGAGCAACTTGGTTCTTACCCACAGCCTTGAATGTGTCAGGAATCAAGGTAAGACCCAGATGCAGACTGTCGAAGTAACAATGTTTATTGTGGCAACAGAGGCAGGCAAAGACCGGTCAAGGCAGGCAGGGGTTAGAAATCCAGGGTAAGGCAAAGGTACAGGACGGCAGGCGGACTCAGGGTCCGGGACAGGCAGAGTTCAGTAATCCAGAGGTGGAGCAATGGTACAGGGTGGCAGGCAGGCAGAGAGGTCAGGCGGGTGGGTACAGGGTCAGGACAGGCAAAGGTCAAAAACCAGGAGGACGAGAAAAGAGAGGCTGGGAAACGATAGGAGCTGACAGGAAACCGCTGGTTATCTTGAACGAACAAGACAAACTGGCAACAAACAGAGAACACAGGTATAAATACACAAGGGATATTAAGGAAAATGGGCGACACCTGGAGGGGGTGGAGACAAGCACAGGGACAGGTGAAAAAGATCAGGGTGTGACAGAATGCTTCAATTCAATATGTGATTAGCAGTATATTAATAACAAATGTGTATATCCATTTGTTAATACATGCTGTAGATCCTCCAAAAAATCTAATCAAATGTATTTGTGACATACACATGGTTAGCAGATGTTAATGCGAGTGTAGCGAAATGCTTGTGCTTCTAGTTCCGACAATGCAGTAATAACCAACGAGTAATCTAACCTAACAATTCCAGAACTACTACCTTATACACACAAGTGTAAAGGGATAAATAATATGTACATAAAGATATGAGTGATGGTACAGAACTGCATAGGCAAGATGCAGTAGATGGAATTGAGTACAGTATATACATATGAGATGAGTAATGTAGGGTATGTAAACAGTGGCATAGTTTAAAGTGGCTAGTGATACATGTATTACATAAATATGCAGTAGATGATATAGAGTACAGTATATACATATGAAATGAATAAGGTAGGGTATGTAAACATTATATTAATGAGTAAAGTTAGTTGGATTTTGTGTCAGCTGTCTGAAATGGAGTGCAGTGGCAATTGGGAGTGTTGGTGCTAATTTACAACTTGATTATGAATATGAATATGTGTCACTCGAATCTCACTGTGTGATGGGCAACAGTCATATGGATGGTGAGAAAATAGAGTAAAAACAGCATCTTCAATGAGAGACATCAAGGAGAGAGAGAGAGACACAAAACAAACCCACATGATGGTGTTAACAAGTCATGACAGGCTTGTCATGTTTGAATGTGGATAGCTGTCATTTCAATACCTCTTAACACGCCTCAACAGTCTCCTATCTATGTAGATTGAGATTTGAGGAGTATGTGTGATGCAGTCATGTGTGACACATGATGACAGTGGACAGGGGCAACGTCATGATCATAAAAATAACATTAATTGGTACAAAGACTAGTAGTGAAACCTTTGACATTTAGAGTACAGATGTAGGATCTTTATTTGACCTATGTTGTCAGGAACAGGATTTTAACGCTTTAGTCCGTAATGTTGCTTAATCGGTGGTTCAGCTATTAGCTGGCCAAATGTAGGCTACATGAAAAGAGCAATACTCTAAATTTAACCCTGTGTTAAGGCTCAATTTAATCAAACTGACATTGCAGATTTACACAGTAGCTCTTTTTCCAGTGGTCAAATTAACTCACAGACTGGTCTTGGATACTGTATGGAAACCTACAACTACAACCAGTGCAACCCCCCTCACAGGCATGCTTTCACTTTTCAGAATTAGACGTCTGTGGACACAGGATGAATATTGTAAATAAAGACAATGAGCAAACATTACTATGGTGGGTTTGAATGAATCCCGGCCCGAGTGTGGGTATTCAGTGAATTTATGTAAATCCCAAAGCTCATCCTGTGGTGCAGGGAAATTCTCAGCAACAAAAGTGTAATCAAATTAATGTCCTGCATCTGCAGATTTCACTGTATTATACCTGGAGGACTGAGGAGCTCAGCAGGCTTCTTCTGTCCCTAAATAACAGCTGAGTAGGGCAACAATATTTTGGTGAAATGTCTGAATGACTTTCAGTAGTGACACTGTTGTGGTTAAAGAAAGTTCCCACTATTCCTAATATTTCACACAGAATGCTTGAAAAGTTGCTCTGTCACAACTGTGACAACCCTGAGATGGTGCTGAAATTGTTTGGCTGTATTAGGATGGAAGCTTGCACGTGTGAGGAAAAAGTGATCAATCAATCTCTTTCAAATAAGCAATCAATCTCTTTCTCCATTCTCTAAATCACAAACTGTTTAACATTAATGTTGGCACTCAAAATCGACCTTAATCACAAATCCATCAAACATCTGTGAGGAAATGAGAGAAAAGAATGGAATGACTCGAAAGCTATCACGAATAGAGGAGTGTGAGCAGTTTTGACACTGGCTGGAGGGTGTGCAGTGAATTGGCTCACTCAGACAGAATCTTAAATAGACAGGGCAAACATTCTGAATATTCAATGCAGGCAGCACCCAAAGGAAATAAACTTTAAACGCTCTTCAAGTCCCATTGAAAAAAAGCCTGGTGAGGTAATACACATGTATTTGTTCTTCTTGCTCTGGCTTGGATCACACACAGAGTATGACCTTTACATTCTAACTTGTTGCAACAAAACAAAGGAAGTCAGAGGCAAATTTGAATGGTTAGGACAACATTGTTCTTTGATCTAGCCAGAAAAAAGCTTTAAAGCTTCTGAGACTTTGTCAGGCAATAGTACAAACGCTGTAAGCTCCAAAATCCATGACTTAGAGACTAAGACGATGCATATCAAAGGGAAACAATACTTGTGAGTCCAGTAAGATCTATAGTCTCATCGACAGCTCCACTGACAGTCCTAGAACAAGTTGGCAGACCTGGGTTTAAACACTTGAAAAATCTGCTCAAATACTTCAAGCATTTGCTTGAGTCTGTTTGGAGTGCCAGATGGGTGAGGTTTGCAGTTTGGGGACTTTTCTATAGGTTTATTTAGCCGGGCAAGATCAAACAGGCACAGATGTGTATGGAAGGAAAATACCTGATGAGATATTAGAGTACATTAGTCAGCATGATCCCAAACAACCCTGGATTACCTCATCCAATTCTACACGCAAGAGGTAGGGAGGGGAGGACAGTAGGAGAGCTATGAGCCTAGAGGGCCCTGGGGTGATGCAGAACTGCTATTTGTTGGAGTTTGTTATGTGAGAGCAGATGGAACAGGAAGCGTGATTTTATTGTGAGTCAGTGAGGCTAGACGTGCACCATGTGGGACCTGAGCACTTAGAGAGAGGATGTCCACTGTCAAAAGGGCATCAGAGAATAATATAATATAGACTGTTTACTGTTTCATATAAACACTGATGGCTAGTCACTTACCGCTGAAGCCCAATACTGCAACTTTGGAGATATCCAACCAATGGCTTGACTGGGATGCTGAGTTCTACCCATTGGCAAAATTACCAATAGAACATTTAGCAGTTTTTAGTGTTTGCTCTAGCACAGGGGTAACCAGATGATTCAACAGGATATGGCAATCTCCAGTTCAAACAATAACAAAGCGTCACCCCAGCATTGTTTTGGTAAAAAGCTGAGGGATGGGACTGGAGAAATGTAACCACTCAAAAATGCATAGACAGAGCTATGGATGCAAGGATTGACCATCCATGATATCACAATTATAAACGTGGAATAAACCTCTTCAGAATGGCTTGGCTCCCAAAGTTTTTGTATTTATTTTCAGTCACACCAATTACACTCCCGAAGACATTCTTTAAAAAACTATACTCGATCATAACAGACTTTTTATGGGCAAATAACATTCATAGACTAAAAAGGAAGTTTTACATCTTCCTAAGTCTGCGGGTGATTTTAACCTTCCAGACTTGGAATTGTATCAACTCGCTACCCAAGGCTTTTTCTTGGGACATGTAGTTAAATGCATTAAAAAGGAACAGTGGGTACATATTGAAGAGGCACATGCTCACCCCCAGAATCTTTTTGTGTGTCTATTTTCTAAGTATAAATGCCATACAACACTCCTTCCGTGGCCTCCAACTGCTCTTAAACGCTAGTAAAACCAAATGCATGCTTTTCAACCGTTCGCTTTTCACCCGCAAGCCCGACTAGCATCATCACCCTGGATGGTTCCGACCTAGAATATGTTGACATCTATAAGTACCTAGGTGTCTGGCTAGACTGTAAACTCTCCTTCCAGACTCATATCAAACATCTGCAATCTAAAATCAAATCTAGAGTCTGCTTTCTATTTCGCAACAAAGCCTCCTTTACTCACGCCGCAAAACTTACCCTAGTAAAACTGACTATCCTACCGATCCTCGACTTCGGTGATGTCATCTACAAAATAGCATCTACAAAATACTCTACTCAGCAAACTGGATGCAGTTTATCACAGTGCCATTTGTTTTGTTACTAAAGCACCTTATACCACCCACCACTGCGACCTGTATGCTCTAGTTGGCTGGCACTCGCTACATATTCGTTGCCAGACCCACTGGCTCCAGGTCATCTACAAGTCCATGCTTGGTAAAGCTCCGCCTTATCTCAGTTCACTGGTCACGATGGCAACACCCACCCGTAGCACTCGCTCCAGCAGGTGTATCTCACTGATCAACCCTAAAGCCAACACCTCATTTGGCCGCCTTTCCTTCCAGTTCTCAGCTGCCTGTGACTGGAATGAATTGCAAAAATCTCTGAAGTTGAAGACTTTTATCTCACTCACCAACTTTAAACATCTGCTATCTGAGCAGCTAACCGATCGCTGCAGCTGTACATAGTCCATCGGTAAATAGCCCACCCAATTTACCTACCTCATCCCCATACTGTTTTTATTTATTTACTTTTCTGCTCTTTTGCACACCAGTATCTCTACCTGCACATGACCATCTGATCATTTATCACTCCAGTGTTAATCTGCTAAATTTTAATTATTTGCCTACCTCCTCATGCCCTTTGCACACAATGTATATAGGCTCTTTTTTTTCTACTGTGTTATTGACTTGTTTATTATTTACTCCATGTGTAACTCTGTGTTGTTGTCTGTTCACACTGCTATGCTTTATCTTGGCCAGGTCCCAGTTGTAAATGAGAACTTGTTAAATAAAGGTGAAAAAAAAGCTAGAACATTAATAACTTCATAGTTAAGAACAGTATATCAATATGGAAGAAAATGAAACGTATTCTACAAGAAACAATATAACTCTCTAAATACACAACCCGATTTTGCATTCCTTAGATAGCTTTTCAGAATTCACTGATAAATTGGTTCACATGGAAAACTAAAGGCATAGAAACCGAGAATGACTTGATAACAGGAAATACATTTATTTCCATGACCGAAGTAGCCTTTTCCTGCAGTTAATCACCAAAATGCTCCCTCTTTGGCCTCATGGGTTAATATTTATTAAATATATAATTTCATAATTATTAATGATTATTTCAACAACAAAAAAATCTGGTGTTTCTAATGTCAAAAAGTTTTGTTATTTCAGTCTTCTGTGATGTATATGAAGTGTAATATTCAAATCAAATCGAATTATATTAGTCACATGAGTAGAATAACATAGGTGTAGACCTTACAGTGAAATGCTTACGTACAAGCCTCTAAACAACAATGCAGTTTAAAAAAATACAGATAATAATAAGAAATAAAAGTAACAAGTAATTTAAGAGCAGCAGTAAAATAACAATAGCGAGACTATATATATGGGTGTACCGGTACAGAGTCAATGTGTGAGGGAACCGGTTAGTTGAGGTAATATGTACATGTAGGTAGAGTTATTAAAGTGACTATGCATAGATGGTAACAACAGAGAATAGCAGCGGTGTAAAAGAGGGGGGTGGGGGGCAATGCTAATAATCTGGGTAGGTGTTTGATTAGATGTTCAGGAGTCTTATGGCTTGGGGTTAGAAGCTGCTTAGAAGCCTCCTGGCGCTCCGGTACCTCTTGCCTTGTGGTAGCAAAGAGTAAATTTCTATGACAAGGGTGGCTGGAGTCTTTGACAATATATAGGGCCTTCTTCTGACACCGCCTAGTATAGAGGTCCTGGATGGCAGGAAGCTTGGCCCCAGTGATGTACTGGGCCGTTCACACTACCCTCTTCAGAGCCTTACGGTCAGAGGTCGATCCGTTGCATTACCAGACAGTGATGCAACCAGTCAGGGTGCTCTCAATGGTGCAGCTGTAGAAACTTTTGAGGATCTGAGGACCCATGCCAAATCTTTTCAGTCTCCTGAGGGGGAATAGGTTTTGTCGTGCCCTCTTCACGACTGTCTTGGTGTGTTTGGACCATTTTAGTTTGTTGGTAATGTGGACACCAAGGAACTTGAAGCTCTCAACCTGCTCCACTGCAGCCCCGTCGATGAGAATGGGGCGTGCTCGGTCCTCCTTTTTCCTGTAGTCCACAATCATCTCCGTTGTCTTGATCACATTAAGGGAGAGGTTGTTGTCCTGGCACCACATGGCCAGGTCTCTGACCTCCACCCTATAGGCTGTCTCGTCATTGCTGGTGATCTGGCCTACCACTGTTGTGTCATCGGCAAACTTAATGATGGTGTTGGAGTCGTGCCTGGCCGTGCAGTCATGAGTGAACAGGGAGTACACAAGGGGATTGAGCACGCACCCCTGAGGGGCCCCTGTGTTGAGGATCAGCGTGGCGGATGTGTTGTTACCTACCTTTACCACCTGGGGGCGGACCGTCATGAAGTCCAGGATCCAGTTGCAGAGGGAGGTGTTTAGTTCCAGGGTCCTTAGCTTATTGATGAGCTTTGGTGGCACTATGGTGTTGAACTCTGAGCTGTCGTCAATGAATAGCATTCTCACATAGGTGTTCCTTTTGTCCAGGTGGGAAAGGGCAGTGTGGAGCGCAATAGAGATTGCATCATCTGTTGATCTGTTGGGGTGGTATGCAAATTGGAGTGGGACTAGGGTTTCTGGGATAATGGTGTTGATGTGACCCATGACCAGCCTTTCAAAGCACTTCATGGCTACAGATGTGAATGCTACGGGTCGGTAGTCATTTAGACAGGTTTCCTTAGTGTTCTTGGGCACAGGAACTATGGTGGTCTGCTTAAAACATGTTGGTTTTACAGACTCTGACATTGAGAGGTTGAAAATGTCAGTAAAGACACTTGCCAGTTGGTCAGCGAATAATTTCAGATATGTTGGACATCAGAGCAACCTTGAGGGAGTCTTTGAGTCAGAAGAGGATGTTCATATGATAGGTAAGACATACAAAACCTTGCAGAGAGCATATTCAACTGACATTCCTCTTTGAAAAAAAATATAAACTATTGGAACCAAGACTTAAAAATAACTGATGTTGGCACAAGATGGAGGAAATGTTTGAGCTTAACTAAAGAAATGACAGTTAATGAAAATGTATGCTTAAACAAGTATAAACTAATGTGTAGGATTTATTATACAAGAGACAAAATTCACAAATTATTCAGCACAACAGCAGAGTCATATCTAGTGTGAAACTAACAATGACTTAATAATTCATGCTTTCTGGGAATACTATAAAGTCCAAAAGTTATGGGCGGGGCTAGAAAGTTGGCTGTCAGAAGTATTACAATGTAAACTTACTTTTAATTTGTCTGTCTGAATATTTCAAGACATGGCATATGGGCAGTGGTGTAAAGTACTTAAGTAAAATTACTTTAAAGTACTACTTCAGGAGTTTTTGAGGGTATCTGTACTTTACTATTTATATTTTTGACTACTTTTACTTTTACCTCCCTACATTCATAAAGAAAATAATGTCATTTTTACTCCAATCATTTTCCTTGCTTAGCAGGACAGGAAAGTTGTCCAATTCAAACACTCATCAGGAGAACATCCCTGGTCAACTCCACTGCATCTGATCTGGCGGACTCCCTAAACGCACATGCTTTGTTTGTAAATTATGTAGGAATGTTGGAGTGTGCCTTTGGCTATCTGTAAATTAACAAAATAAGAAAATGGTGCCGTCTGATTAGCTTAATATAAGGAATTTAAATTTATTTTTTACTTTTACTTTTACTTTTGATACTTAAGTATATTTTAAACCAAATTCTAGACTTTTACTCAAGTAGAATTTTTCCTGGGTGACTTTCGTTTTCAATTAAGGCCATGGAAGCGAGGCGGTTGAGCTTTTCAATCAGAGCAACATATGACGTCCTTCCAACACCAGTTAATCTTCACCAAAGGTATGGTGAAGATCCGGACTGTGCCCTCTGTTCCATGCCAGCCAACCTCAGGCACATTCTCACAGGGTGTAAAACAAGCCTCACCCAAGGACGCTACACTTGGCGTCACAACCAAGTCCTTAAAAACCTTGCGTCCGCCCTGGAGGACAAGCGAGCTGCCACCAACTCCCTACCACCCACAGCAGCATCACACTCCTTACGGACAAACTTTGTCCGCGGAGGGGTTAAACCACCGAAGAGCGGCTCTACACCATTAGAGCGAGACCAGCTGCGCTTGGCCCGCGACTGGAAAATGCTAGCTGACATTGGCCGGCAACTTGTGTTTCCTCCGGAGATCGCAACCACCACCCTAAGACCTGACATGGTGCTCTGGTCCCGTTCACTCAATAAGGTCTTCATCGTTGAGCTCACAGTACCCTGGGAAAACTCAGTAGATGAGGCTTATGAGCGAAAACATCTGCGCTATGCTGATCTAGCTGCCGAAGCACGGCATCATGGCTGGAACACAGAAGTCCGACCAGTGGAGGTGGGCTGCAGAGGTTTTGTGGCAACATCTACAACCAGACTGCTTAGAGACCTGGGAATTAAGGGCCAGAGCCAGCGTTCAGCAATCAAAGCTGTATCAGAGGCGGCAGAAGGCAGCAGTCAGTGGCTCTGGATGAAGAGGAAAGACCCCAGCTGGGCCCCGAAGTGAGAGGGCCAGGAGGTATGCGGTCAACAATGCTTGACTCAGGGAGGAGGACGCCCCTGCCATGCATAGTCCCATGGGATGTTGGCTATCAACAACAAGGCAACTCCTATGACTAATTGGGAATGGGACGCAAGCGTAGGATTGATCACCCTGTCGCTGGCCGCCTTTGGGGAGGGTGTATAGTGTGAAAGGCCGAAACACCCTAGGAACCAAAGGTACACTACTGACGATGCGCTCCCCAAATTTCACCACGTTCACTGTTTATTAACTCTTGGAAGTGCTTGCACAACGGATAGTAACATCTCATCCTGTGTTCTTGGAATCTTTACTTTTACTGAAGTATGACAATTGGGTACTTTTTCCACCACTGCTAAATAAGTTCAGGAGTAAAAATGTGCCTAACAATTCACATAGTAAGTTGCATGGACTCTCTTTTTTGAATGAATACCTCATCTCTGTACCACATGCATACAATTATCTGTAAGGTCCCTTAGTTGAGCAGTGATTTTCAAACACAGATTTAATCGCATAGACCAGGGAGGTTTTCCAATGCCTCGAAAGAAGGGCACCTATTGGTAGGTATTAAATAAAAAGCAGACATTGAATATGCCTTTGAGCATGGTAAATGTATTAATTACACTTTGGATGGTGTATCAAGATATCGAGTCACTACAAAGATACAGGTGTCCTTCCTAACTCAGTTGCCGGACAGGAAGGAAACCGCTTGGGATTTCACTATGAGGCCAATGGCGACTTTAAAACAGTTTAATGGCTGTGATAGGAGAAAACTGAGGATGGATCAACAACATTGTAGTTACTCCACAATACTAACCTAAATGAGAGAGTGAAAAGAAGAAGCCTGTACAGAATAAAACTGTGCAATAAGGCACTAAAGTAAAACTGCAAACAATGTGGCAAAGAGATTACATTTATGTCCTGAATACAAAATGTTATGTTTGGGGCAAGTACAACACATCATTGAGTAGCACTCTTCATATGTCCCACTGCATCATGTTATGGGTATGCTTGTCATCGACAAGGACTAGGGCGTTTTTTCAGGATAAAAATAAACGGAATAGCTTTAAGCACAGGCAAAGTCCTAGAGGAAAGCCTGCTTCAGTCTGCTTTCCAACAGACACTGGGAGACATTTACCTTTCAGCAGGACAATAACCTAAAACATAAGGCCAAATATACACTGGAGTTCACAGGAGGTTGGTGGCACCATAATGGGGGAGAATGGGCTCGTGTTAATGACTGGAGCAGAGTAGGTGGAATGGTATCAAATAAATCAAACACATGGAGGTGTTTGATACCATTCCATATGCTCTGTTCCAGACCTGATTATGAGCCGTTCTCCCCTCATCAGCCTCCTGTGATGGAGATGCTTACCAAGACAACATTGAATGTTCCTGAGTGGCCTAGTTACAATTAACTAGGTAGTTGGGGCACCATGGAAAATGTTGGTTTACAGAGTCATAATTTTCAGAATATAACTCTTCAGATATTTTAATACAATTTTGGGTTATCTGCACGAACCCAGCATTTACTTATGAATCATCCATACAAAAAATTGGCTAAATTATTTATTTACTAACGAATTAAACAATTACAGAATATACAATACATAATAACATTATACAGTAAATACTGTCCCTAGTGGACTAAACAAAAACAGTTTGGTTATAACATGATAGATTCAGAGAGGAAAAGGGGGAGGACGGAGGAAGACAAAGGGACATGGGTTTCTATCGGACATGGGAAGCTATTCTCGCATAAATATGAATACATATGCACTTTAACAATTGCTCGTTTGGATAAAGGAATCTAATCAGTATTTACGACTGCATGCATGTTATCAAGTTGAGCGCTCCAGTTTGTAGATAACTAGTCAGATTCATCTAGTTTGGTGTGGACAGCATTGTATTTAGTTTTGGCTAAATCAAGTTGTTCCTGTAGAATATGATTTTGTTCCTGTTGAAGACGATTTTGTTGAGGAGTTTGTGCTCGTTCATCGTCATAAGTTTTTGCAATTACGTTAAATTGTTCAGTTTTCAAACGCAGTTCCATAGCTAGCAGAATTTGTCCCTTTTCTGCATTTGTCATCAGTTTCCCAGTTCTCTCCACCTGTCCCTTTATGTCTACCGTTACCTGCTTGTGCTTCAGCTGTGCACTGCGGTATTGGACCAATACCAATCGCGGATGGCAAGACACCAGGGCTAGACTGGAGAGAACCTTTACAAGCTTACAATGTGCCCGATGGTTGATTTTGGAGAACGTTGTTTGCAATTTCTGATCATTTCTACTAATGGTATAATTAGGGTTGGTATCGCTGCTGAGGTCAGAGAGCAATCCATTTATGGGTTCACTAATTAGCGGGTAAGTGGGGACTACTCCCTCCAAAACTTGCATATTGTTAGAACATTTGAAAGGAAAACATGTTTCCTCTAATTATCCATAGTTTGATTTTGGAATACGTTGGACGCTGCAAAGATGATTTTACTCTATTTATAGATGTTAAAACCATCAGTACTGTACCCGTTATGTGGGAGTTGGATGTGAATGAATTTGCAAAAGCAAATTGAATGAATTTGTCACGCCTTGGTCTTAGTATTTTGTGTTTTAGTTAATTAGTTGGTCAGGCCAGGGTGTGACATGGGTTTATTGTTTGTTGTATTCTTAGTGGGGTTTTTTGGTTATTGGGATTGTAGCTGATTAGGGGTGTGTGTTACATAGGTTTGGCTGCCTGAGGCGGTTCTCAATCAGAGTCAGGTGATTCTCGTTGTCTCTGATTGGGAACCGTATTTAGGTAGCCTGGGTTTCGCTTTGTATTTCGTGGGTTATTGTTCCTGTCTCTGTGTTAGTGTTCACCAGTCAGGCTGTAATAGGTTTCACGTTCCGTTTTGTTGTTTTGTATTTATTAGTTATTTCATGTATAGTTTTGTTGTTTGTTTCACTAATAAACATGAGTAACCAACATGCTGCATTTCGGTCCGACTCTCTTTCGACAAACGAAGAACGTCGTTACAGAATCACCCACCACACACGGACCGAGCAGCGTGTCAACAGGCAGGAGCAGCCCAAAGAGGAGACGCGTATTAAGGATTTCTGGACATGGGAGGAAATCCTTGACAGGAGAGGACCCTGGGCTAAACCAGGGGAGTGTAGCCGCCCAAAGGTGCAGCAGGCGAAGAGGAAACAGGAACTGGAAGGAGAAGGACCCTGGGCTCAGCCTGGTGAATATCGCCGCCCCAAGGAGGAACTAGAAGCGGCTAAAACGGAGAGGCGCTGGTATGAGGAGGCAGCACGGCGACGTGGATGGAAACAGGAGCAGCCCAGAGAGGAGTACAGTATGGATATTACGACGTGGGAAGAAATAGACAGGTGGGCGGCCGACCCAGAGAGAGTGCCGGAGCCCGCCTGGGATTCGCTGGAGCAGTGCGAAGAGGGATATAGGAGAATGGAGTCGAAAAAAAAGACACGGCGGCACAGAGCGAAGCCCCAAAAATTTCTTGGGGGGGGGGGGCTCAGAGGTGGAGTGGCTGAGTCAGGAGACAGACCTGAGCCAACTCTCCCTGTTTATCGTGAAGAGCCAAGGAGGAGACCAGAATCGGTGTTGGAGGTGAGCGAAGCAGAGACTGTGAAGGAGTTAATGGGGAAATTGGAGGAGAAAGTAATGAGGGAGTTGCTAGTTTGGTGCTTTAGGTACAATATTCGTCCGACGGAGCGTGTCGGGGATTTAATGGCACATGGGTCAGCGCTCCATACTAGTCCTGAGGTGCGTGTTAGTCGGCTGGTGAAAAGTGTGCCAGCCTCACGCACTAGGCCTCCTGTGTACCTACCTAGCCTTGCACGTCCTCTGCCAGTCCTGCTCTCAGGCTCTCCAGTACACCTTCACGGTCCAGTCCATCCTGTGCCACCTTCACACACCAGTCCTCCGATGGTAGCTCCCCGCACCAGGCTTCCTGTGCCTGTCCTCTATCCAGTACCACCTCCACACCCCAGCCCTCCGGTAGCAGCTCCCCGCACTAGGCTTCCTGTGCGTGTCCTCGGCCCAATACCACCAGTGCCAGCACCACGCATCAGGCCTTCAGTGCGCCTCGCCTGTTCAGCGCAGCCAGCGCTTTCTCCCTCTCCTGCGCTGTCGGAGTCTCCCGCCTGTTCAGCGGTTCTAGAGCCTTCCTCCTCTACAGCGCTGCCGGAGCCTCCTGCCTGTATGGAGCAGCTAGAGCTGCCAGTCTGCATGGAGCAGCCAGAGCTGCCAGTCTGCATAGAGCAGCTAGAGCTGCCAGTCTGCATGGAGCAGCCAGAGCTGTCAGTCTGCATGGAGCAGCTAGAGCTGCCAGTCTACATGGAGCAGCCAGTGTTGCCAGCCTGCATGGAGCAGCTAGAGATGCCAGTCTGCATGGGGCAGCCAGAGCTGTCAGTCTGCTTGGAGCAGCCAGAGTTGCCAGTCTGCATGGAGTTGCCAGTCTGCATGGAGTTGCCAGTCTGCATGGAGTTGCCAGTCTGCATGGAGTTGCCAGTCTGCATGGAGCTGCCAGTCTGCAAAGAGCTGCCAGTCTGCAAGGAGCTGCCAAAGCTGTTAATCTGCATGGAACAGTCAGAGCTGTCAGTCTGCAAGAAGACGCCAGAGCTGTCAATCGGCATGGAGCAGCCAGAGCCGCCAGTCAGCATGGAGCAGCCAGAGCCGCCAGTCAGCATGGAGCAGCCAGAGCCACCAGTCAGCATGAAGCAGCCAGAGCCGTCAGTTGGAGCAGCAGACTCTTCCAGATCTGCCAGTCAGCCAGACTCTTCCAGATCTGCCAGTCAGCCAGACTCTTCCAGATCTGCCAGTCAGCCAGACTCTTCCAGATCTGCCAGTCAGCCAGACTCTTCCAGATCTGCCAGTCAGCCAGACTCTTCCAGATCTGCTATTCAGCCAGACTCTTCCAGATCTGCCAGTCAACCAGACTCTTCCAGATCTGCCAGTCAGCCAGACTCTTCCAGATCTGCCAGTCAACCAGACTCTTCCAGATCTGCCAGTCAACCAGACTCTTCCAGATCCGCCAGTCAGCCAGGATCCGCCAGTCAGCCAGGATCTGCCAGATCTGCTAGTCAGCCAGGATCCGCCAGTCGGCCAGGATCCGCCAGTCAGTCAGGATCCGCCAGTCAGCCAGGATCCGCCAGTCAGCCAGGATCTGCCGGATTCAACTACCTGGCTGGGCTTCTTCTCAGTAGTGGGCTTCTTCTCAGTACTGGGCTGCCTCTCAGTGCTGGGCTGCCTCTCAGTGCTGGGCTGCCTCTCAGTGCTGGGCTGCCCCTCAGTCCCGAGCTGCCCCTCAGTCCCGAGCTGTCCCTCAGTCCCGAGCTGCTCCTCAGTCCCGAGCTGCCTCAGTCCCGAGCTGCCCCTCAGTCACGAGCTGCTCCTCTGTTCAGTAGGTTTCTGGGTGAGGACTATTCGGCCATGGTCGGCGGCGAGGGTGGATCATCCCAGGACGCGAAGGGGAGGAACTATGACATTTATGAAGTGGGGTCCACGTCCCGAGCCGGAACCGCCTCCATGGACAGACGCCCACCCGGACCCTCCCTATGGTTTTGAGTTGCGTTCGGGAGTCCGCACCTTAGGGGGGGGTTCTGTCACGCCTTGGTCTTAGTATTTTGTGTTTTAGTTAATTAGTTGGTCAGGCCAGGGTGTGACATGGGTTTATTGTTTGTTGTATTCTTAGTGGGGTTTTTTGGTTATTGGGATTGTAGCTGATTAGGGGTGTGTGTTACATAGGTTTGGCTGCCTGAGGCGGTTCTCAATCAGAGTCAGGTGATTCTCATTGTCTCTGATTGGGAACCGTATTTAAACAGCCTGGGTTTCGCTTTGTATTTCGTGGGTTATTGTTCCTGTCTCTGTGTTAGTGTTCACCAGTCAGGCTGTAATAGGTTTCACGTTCCGTTTTGTTGTTTTGTATTTATTAGTTATTTCATGTATAGTTTCGTTATTTGTTTCACTAATAAACATGAGTAACCAACACGCTGCATTTCGGTCCGACTCTCTTTCGACAAACGAAGAACGTCGTTACAGAATCACCCACCACACACGGACCGAGCAGCGTGTCAACAGGCAGGAGCAGCCCAAAGAGGAGCCGCGTATTAAGGATTTCTGGACATGGGAGGAAATCCTTGACGGGAGAGGGACCCTGGGCTAAACCAGGGGAGTGTAGCTGCCCAAAGGTGCAGCAGGCGAAGAGGAAACAGGAACTGGAAGGAGAAGGACCCTGGGCTCAGCCTGGTGAATATCGCCGCCCCAAGGAGGAACTAGAAGCGGATAAAACGGAGAGGCGCTGGTATGAGGAGGCAGCACGGCGACGTGGATGGAAACAGGAGCAGCCCAGAGAGGAGTACAGTATGGATATTACGACGTGGGAAGAAATAGACAGGTGGGCGGCCGACCCAGAGAGTGCCGGAGCCCGCCTGGGATTCGCTGGAGCAGTGCGAAGAGGGATATAGGAGAATGGAGTCGGAAAAAAAGACACGGCGGCACAGAGCGAAGCCCCAAAAATTTCTTGGGGGGGGGGGGCTCAGAGGGGGAGTGGCTGAGTCAGGAGACAGACCTGAGCCAACTCTCCCTGTTTATCGTGAAGAGCCAAGGAGGAGACCAGAATCGGTGTTGGAGGTGAGCGAAGCAGAGACTGTGAAGGAGTTAATGGGGAAATTGGAGGAGAAAGTAATGAGGGAGTTGCTAGTTTGGTGCTTTAGGTACAATATTCGTCCGACAGAGCGTGTCGGGGATTTAATGGCACATGGGTCAGCGCTCCATACTAGTCCTGAGGTGCGTGTTAGTCGGCTGGTGAAAAGTGTGCCAGCCTCACGCACTAGGCCTCCTGTGTACCTACCTAGCCTTGCACGTCCTGTGCCAGTCCTGCTCTCAGGCTCTCCAGTACACCTTCACGGTCCAGTCCATCCTGTGCCACCTTCACACACCAGTCCTCCGATGGTAGCTCCCCGCACCAGGCTTCCTGTGCCTGTCCTCTATCCAGTACCACCTCGACACCCCAGCCCTCCGGTAGCAGCTCCCCGCACTAGGCTTCCTGTGCGTGTCCTCGGCCCAATACCACCAGTGCCAGCACCAGGCATCAGGCCTTCAGTGCACCTCGCCTGTTCAGCGCAGCCAGCGCTTTATCCCTCTCCTGCGCTGTCGGAGTCTCCCGCCTGTTCAGCGGTTCTAGAGCCTTCCTCCTCTACAGCGCTGCCGGAGCCTCCTGCCTGTATGGAGCAGCTAGAGCTGCCAGTCTGCATGGAGCAGCCAGAGCTGCCAGTCTGCATAGAGCAGCTAGAGCTGCCAGTCTGCATGGAGCAGCCAGAGCTGTCAGTCTGCATGGAGCAGCTAGAGCTGCCAGTCTACATGGAGCAGCCAGTGTTGCCAGCCTGCATGGAGCAGCTAGAGATGCCAGTCTGCATAGGGCAGCCAGAGCTGTCAGTCTGCTTGGAGCAGCCAGAGTTGCCAGTCTGCATGGAGTTGCCAGTCTGCATGGAGTTGCCAGTCTGCATGGAGTTGCCAGTCTGCATGGAGCTGCCAGTCTGCAAGGAGCTGCCAGTCTGCAAAGAGCTGCCAGTCTGCAAGGAGCTGCCAAAGCTGTTAATCTGCTTGGAACAGTCAGAGCTGTCAGTCTGCAAGAAGCCGCCAGAGCTGTCAATCTGCATGGAGCAGCCAGAGCCGCCAGTCAGCATGGAGCAGCCAGAGCCGCCAGTCAGCATGGAGCAGCCAGAGCCACCAGTCAGCATGAAGCAGCCAGAGCCGTCAGTCAGACAGACTCTTCCAGATCTGCCAGTCAGCCAGACTCTTCCAGATCTGCCAGTCAGCCAGACTCTTCCAGATCTGCCAGTCAGCCAGACTCTTCCAGATCTGCCAGTCAGCCAGACTCTTCCAGATCTGCCAGTCAGCCAGACTCTTCCAGATCTGCTATTCAGCCAGACTCTTCCAGATCTGCCAGTCAACCAGACTCTTCCAGATCTGCCAGTCAGCCAGACTCTTCCAGATCTGCCAGTCAACCAGACTCTTCCAGATCTGCCAGTCAACCAGACTCTTCCAGATCCGCCAGTCAGCCAGGATCCGCCAGTCAGCCAGGATCTGCCAGATCTGCTAGTCAGCCAGGATCCGCCAGTCGGCCAGGATCCGCCAGTCAGTCAGGATCCGCCAGTCAGCCAGGATCCGCCAGTCAGCCAGGATCTGCCGGATTCAACTGCCTGGCTGGGCTTCTTCTCAGTGCCTGTGGGCTTCTTCTCAGTACTGGGCTGCCTCTCAGTGCTGGGCTGCCTCTCAGTGCTGGGCTGCCCCTCAGTCCCGAGCTGCCCCTCAGTCCCGAGCTGTCCCTCAGTCCCGAGCTGCTCCTCAGTCCCGAGCTGCCTCAGTCCCGAGCTGCCCCTCAGTCACGAGCTGCTCCTCTGTTCAGTAGGTTTCTGGGTGAGGACTATTCGGCCATGGTCGGCGGCGAGGGTGGATCATCCCAGGACGCGAAGGGGAGGAACAATGACATTTATGAAGTGGGGTCCACGTCCCGAGCCGGAACCGCCACCATGGACAGACGCCCACCCGGACCCTCCCTATGGTTTTGAGTTGCGTTCGGGAGTCCGCACCTTAGGGGGGGGTTCTGTCACGCCTTGGTCTTAGTATTTTGTGTTTTAGTTAATTAGTTGGTCAGGCCAGGGTGTGACATGGGTTTATTGTTTGTTGTATTCTTAGTGGGGTTTTTTGGTTATTGGGATTGTAGCTGATTAGGGGTGTGTGTTACATAGGTTTGGCTGCCTGAGGCGGTTCTCAATCAGAGTCAGGTGATTCTCATTGTCTCTGATTGGGAACCGTATTTAGGTAGCCTGGGTTTCGCTTTGTATTTCGTGGGTTATTGTTCCTGTCTCTGTGTTAGTGTTCACCAGTCAGGCTGTAATAGGTTTCACGTTCCGTTTTGTTGTTTTGTATTTATTAGTTATTTCATGTATAGTTTCGTTATTTGTTTCACTAATAAACATGAGTAACCAACACGCTGCATTTCGGTCCGACTCTCTTTCGACAAACGAAGAACGTCGTTACAGAATCACCCACCACACACGGACCGAGCAGCGTGTCAACAGGCAGGAGCAGCCCAAAGAGGAGCCGCGTATTAAGGATTTCTGGACATGGGAGGAAATCCTTGACGGGAGAGGACCCTGGGCTAAACCAGGGGAGTGTAGCTGCCCAAAGGTGCAGCAGGCGAAGAGGAAACAGGAACTGGAAGGAGAAGGACCCTGGGCTCAGCCTGGTGAATATCGCCGCCCCAAGGAGGAACTAGAAGCGGATAAAACGGAGAGGCGCTGGTATGAGGAGGCAGCACGGCGACGTGGATGGAAACAGGAGCAGCCCAGAGAGGAGTACAGTATGGATATTACGACGTGGGAAGAAATAGACAGGTGGGCGGCCGACCCAGAGAGAGTGCCGGAGCCCGCCTGGGATTCGCTGGAGCAGTGCGAAGAGGGATATAGGAGAATGGAGTCAGAAAAAAAGACACGGCGGCACAGAGCGAAGCCCCAAAAATTTCTTGGGGGGGGGGGCTCAGAGGGGGAGTGGCTGAGTCAGGAGACAGACCTGAGCCAACTCTCCCTGTTTATCGTGAAGAGCCAAGGAGGAGACCAGAATCGGTGTTGGAGGTGAGCGAAGCAGAGACTGTGAAGGAGTTAATGGGGAAATTGGAGGAGAAAGTAATGAGGGAGTTGCTAGTTTGGTGCTTTAGGTACAATATTCGTCCGACAGAGCGTGTCGGGGATTTAATGGCACATGGGTCAGCGCTCCATACTAGTCCTGAGGTGCGTGTTAGTCGGCTGGTGAAAAGTGTGCCAGCCTCACGCACTAGGCCTCCTGTGTACCTACCTAGCCTTGCACGTCCTGTGCCAGTCCTGCTCTCAGGCTCTCCAGTACACCTTCACGGTCCAGTCCATCCTGTGCCACCTTCACACACCAGTCCTCCGATGGTAGCTCCCCGCACCAGGCTTCCTGTGCCTGTCCTCTATCCAGTACCACCTCCACACCCCAGCCCTCCGGTAGCAGCTCCCCGCACTAGGCTTCCTGTGCGTGTCCTCGGCCCAATACCACCAGTGCCAGCACCAGGCATCAGGCCTTCAGTGCACCTCGCCTGTTCAGCGCAGCCAGCGCTTTATCCCTCTCCTGCGCTGTCGGAGTCTCCCGCCTGTTCAGCGGTTCTAGAGCCTTCCTCCTCTACAGCGCTGCCGGAGCCTCCTGCCTGTATGGAGCAGCTAGAGCTGCCAGTCTGCATGGAGCAGCCAGAGCTGCCAGTCTGCATAGAGCAGCTAGAGCTGCCAGTCTGCATGGAGCAGCCAGAGCTGTCAGTCTGCATGGAGCAGCTAGAGCTGCCAGTCTACATGGAGCAGCCAGTGTTGCCAGCCTGCATGGAGCAGCTAGAGATGCCAGTCTGCATAGGGCAGCCAGAGCTGTCAGTCTGCTTGGAGCAGCCAGAGTTGCCAGTCTGCATGGAGTTGCCAGTCTGCATGGAGTTGCCAGTCTGCATGGAGTTGCCAGTCTGCATGGAGCTGCCAGTCTGCAAGGAGCTGCCAGTCTGCAAAGAGCTGCCAGTCTGCAAGGAGCTGCCAAAGCTGTTAATCTGCTTGGAACAGTCAGAGCTGTCAGTCTGCAAGAAGCCGCCAGAGCTGTCAATCTGCATGGAGCAGCCAGAGCCGCCAGTCAGCATGGAGCAGCCAGAGCCGCCAGTCAGCATGGAGCAGCCAGAGCCACCAGTCAGCATGAAGCAGCCAGAGCCGTCAGTCAGACAGACTCTTCCAGATCTGCCAGTCAGCCAGACTCTTCCAGATCTGCCAGTCAGCCAGACTCTTCCAGATCTGCCAGTCAGCCAGACTCTTCCAGATCTGCCAGTCAGCCAGACTCTTCCAGATCTGCCAGTCAGCCAGACTCTTCCAGATCTGCTATTCAGCCAGACTCTTCCAGATCTGCCAGTCAACCAGACTCTTCCAGATCTGCCAGTCAGCCAGACTCTTCCAGATCTGCCAGTCAACCAGACTCTTCCAGATCTGCCAGTCAACCAGACTCTTCCAGATCCGCCAGTCAGCCAGGATCCGCCAGTCAGCCAGGATCTGCCAGATCTGCTAGTCAGCCAGGATCCGCCAGTCGGCCAGGATCCGCCAGTCAGTCAGGATCCGCCAGTCAGCCAGGATCTGCCGGATTCAACTGCCTGGCTGGGCTTCTTCTCAGTAGTGGGCTTCTTCTCAGTACTGGGCTGCCTCTCAGTGCTGGGCTGCCTCTCAGTGCTGGGCTGCCCCTCAGTCCCGAGCTGCCCCTCAGTCCCGAGCTGTCCCTCAGTCCCGAGCTGCTCCTCAGTCCCGAGCTGCCTCAGTCCCGAGCTGCCCCTCAGTCACGAGCTGCTCCTCTGTTCAGTAGGTTTCTGGGTGAGGACTATTCGGCCATGGTCGGCGGCGAGGGTGGATCATCCCAGGACGCGAAGGGGAGGAACAATGACATTTATGAAGTGGGGTCCACGTCCCGAGCCGGAACCGCCACCATGGACAGACGCCCACCCGGACCCTCCCTATGGTTTTGAGTTGCGTTCGGGAGTCCGCACCTTAGGGGGGGGTTCTGTCACACCTTGGTCTTAGTATTTTGTGTTTTAGTTAATTAGTTGGTCAGGCCAGGGTGTGACATGGGTTTATTGTTTGTTGTATTCTTAGTGGGGTTTTTTGGTTATTGGGATTGTAGCTGATTAGGGGTGTGTGTTACATAGGTTTGGCTGCCTGAGGTGGTTCTCAATCAGAGTCAGGTGATTCTCGTTGTCTCTGATTGGGAACCGTATTTAGGTAGCCTGGGTTTCGCTTTGTATTTTGTGGGTTATTGTTCCTGTCTCTGTGTTAGTGTTCACCAGTCAGGCTGTAATAGGTTTCACGTTCCGTTTTGTTGTTTTGTATTTATTAGTTATTTCATGTATAGTTTCGTTATTTGTTTCACTAATAAACATGAGTAACCAACACGCTGCATTTCGGTCCGACTCTCTTTCGACAAACGAAGAACGTCGTTACAGAATTAATTAATCAATGATAATGATTAATTGTACCTGGATAGGCTATCTGGGAATTACACTTTAATTCATCTGGGAAGTTGGTTCATTTACGTTACTAATGGAAAGTTTAAAATGTCTCATTTAATTGGAAGAACCTTAAGGTATGTTCGACAATTTAACTTATTAAATTTTCTGAGATGATGATATCCAATCAATTGAGATTGCCTGGATTATCATAAGTGTAAACAGTTGTTCAAACCTAAGGATACATTCACCACTAGGTTCACATATCCCTAAGGCCAAAGCCACATGGGATTCCTACTTCTGTCAGTACAGGGGGTTACTGATTGATACATTTTAATGATAAATCAAACCTGTATAGGCTATTTGGGAATTAAACTTTAATTAACCTGAGAGCGTTCCTTCATCGTGGTTAATGTGGAGAAAGTTTAAATTGTCTTATTGTAGAAAACCAATCAATTTGGATATTATTTAAAAGATCCACCTGAAAAGGTGAATATGGCAATTTTACTTATTAGTTCAATTGAATGAGACATTGATATCCTATCAATTGTGATTTGCTGGATATCATAAGTAACCACTTGTTAAATGTGATCCACGTTTGGTTGTCCTCCCAAATAATATATTTTTAAAATAAATGTACTGCCGATTCTTCACCACCAGAAGCCACTGATAGCGCACACTGAAATGAAACGGAAGTACAAAGGGCAGGACTTCCATTGCGCAAGGTGGAGGAAATTAAGTGTGACACAAGAAAACAAAATAGCTGCTGTTCCCTTGTTAGCTGTGTTTTTTTTTACTAGTGACGTCTCACATTAACCCATTTGGCATACTCTTTGCTAGCATTCTATTACCGGAGAGCACAGAACATGAAAACAGATACGCCTGTGGTCTACCCACGCTGGCTTAGCGCTATAGGCGGAAAGATAACACTTCGGCTCGGTCACCGAACAGATCTATCCTCTAATTTCTAACATTACTGGCTCTATGCCCTTGCTCTAGAAATTCATATTGACCGACAGAATTAGTACAGTTTGGCCTAACACACTAAATCTGGAATTTACAACTCATTGCTCTGACATGATCAAATACACAACACCGAAGGCACTTTAAATGGAAACACACAACGCAGTCTGTTTGTACAATTGTGTTTGCACAATTGATATATATCTAATTCACAGTAAAGTCTCGTCCTATCTTAGACTCCTCACAGGGGCACCATAAATGTTGTGTCTCTGACTTATCATTAAATGTGAAGAATGTTAATTTATCAAATCAATTCTCTGTAATTATTATTACGTGATTAAACTAATCATGTACATTTAATTAACTAGGAAGTCGGGGAACCACGAAAATGTTTGGTTTACACAGTAAAAATTTTCCAAACATAACTCTTCAGATGTTTTAATATCTAATCAATTAGACTTCTATTAATTCATTATTATTATTACCTTCCGTCAGTCTCATCTGAATGTCATAAAATTGTGGGTTATCTGCACGAACCCAGCCTTTACTTATAAATTATCCATACACAAATTGGCTCAATTATTTATTTACTAACTAATTAAACAATTACAGAATATACAATACATAATAATGTTATACAGTAAATACTGTCCCTTGTGGACTAAACAAATACAGTTTGGTTATAAGAATAGATTCAGAGAAGAAGGGGGGGCATGGGTATCTATCGGACATTGGAAGCTAATCTCGCATAAATATGAATACATATGCACTTTAACAATCGCTCGTTCGGATAAAGGAATCTAGTCAGTATTTACGACTGAGCTGGTGAGGCTCTGGTTTGCCCAGTCGCGTTCACCATTGTCCTTTGTAGATTCTGCCGGGTCGTTGTGGATTGAAATATTCATCTCACTTGTGGTCTTCTGCGTTGGTCCATGTTCTTACTAGATTTGCTACCTTTCCAGCTGCAGTCTGTTAGGCTGTAATCTAAGACTCACTTCCTCTTGAGTGATCAACAGTTCAGAGTTCATACCATTTCATGTGTGAAGCAAGCTCTCTTGTTTCCTGGCCTGTAGAGTTGAAATTAGCCCTTTTCAACGTGGAGGGAAAGTCCTCCTGTTATTTGGAACTTAGAGGGCTTTGGGTCACAGGAGCTTTTATAGAAATGTAGAAAAGGGGTTGGTTCATCATTTCCAACCAATGTCTTTTCACTTGGGCGTGACTACTAACTTAGTTAAACTTTACAGGGAAGACAATTTTCTCATTTTTAAGCTTAACATCACATTACATCATTTCGCAAATAGTTTCATCTTTACTCATTCCTTTTATACAAGAATTAGATGCAAGCCTCATAACTGAGGAACCTGTATAACAGAGTTAGGCTAATGTGGCTGTATTGTCTTTCATGAGGTCACAAACATGAAACAAAATGGACCGAGTCATAGCTGGGTTCTCCGCCGACCGTTTACACATTCTCCAAATAGGAATATTGTTCAATTATCAAATTCTGGGATGTAGTAGAATTTGGTGGGCGTGTTCCTTTGTTCTACTGTGACCCTCTCTCTCCCATACTGCATGGTCAGGGAGACAAGAGTCTCTGCAAGGAATTTACGATGTGTTTGTAAAGTCATTAAACTGCCCCCCCTCCCCTCCTAACAGAAGAGGGTGGATTGTTCACATCCCTGCTAGCCAATTCACTGAAAGGGCTAGGTGCATGACATAAGTGTGTGAATTATACCATTTTCCTGTCCTTCTAAGCATTCAAAATGAACGAGTACTTTTAGGTGTCAGGGAAAATGTATGGAATAAAAACTACATAATTTTCTTTAGAAATGTAGTAAAAGTAGTCAAAAATATGAATAGTAAAGTAAAGTACAGATACCCCAAACTACTAATTAAGTAGTACTTTCAGGTATTTTTTTAAAGTACTTTACACAACTGTTATTTAAGTTTGCCATAACAAAGGGGTTGAATATTTATTTACATTTCAGGTTTTGTTTTTAATTGATTGAATTCCACTTTGACATTATGAGGTCTATAGGCCAGTTACACAAAAGCTCTATGTTATACATTTTTTACTCAGGCTGTAACACAACAAAATGTGGAAAAAGTCATGGGCGTGAATACTTTCTGAAGGCACTGTAATCTATTCTGGGAGCCTATTGTTTGTATATGATTTTTATTCATTATTCACTTGTTTTTCAACAATGTCAGGTACAGGTAGGCATGACTGGGGACTTTAGCAAGTAAGTCACAGGGGGTAAGAAATCATTTGAACATCACAGATATAAATTCCCACTGTGCCCATGATAAAGTTAACTACATTACTTTAGTTTGCTGCTTTGAGCAAAACGTGTATGTAATATAACCTACTATGGGAGCCTGGTGTGTGTGTATGAAGTATGTGGAATATTTTTGGGACATTGGCTTCCCTGAAAACAGGTACTGACAGGAGGAGAAATATGAGTCTGTCAGAGGTCGTCACACTGGATGGGGATGGTGATGGAGGCTTTGGTGGTCCACACAATGAAGAAGCAGATGTCCCTTCCAGTGATGTGCAGCTGACCTTGGACCTGGTGCCAGGAAGGATGGAATTCACAGAGGCTGTAAGACCCTCCCTCCTTGATATAGAAATCATTTGACTTCCCTGCCTCTTCAATGGTAAGGTCCCTTGCACCATAGGGACACTTGACCTCCACCACTGCTGTGGTGCCGACCAGACCATTCAGTGGGGCACCGAGGAACCCAGACACCATGACCCAAAGCCCTGATGCTTGCACATCCATCCCTGTAGCCATTTGAATGCCTTGATGCCCTCCTCTTTGTTATCTTTACAGTGATCTGAGGACCATTTTAGAAGCAGCAGAGTAACGCGCTTGGCCCTAACCACTGCTCCATAATTGCTGTCCATCAACCTCCCTCTCCTCATAGTGTGCCAGTTAAGGTTGGTGCGCTGTCCAACTTTTGCCTGCCGTATAGCCTCCTGCTGCTCCACTGACAACGCCATGCCAGCCAGGATGCCTGCATGCCCCAGGTGCCCTCGTCTTTTAACATTGTCCAGTAAACACAGGGAGGGTAGCATTTGTTCTGGCTCAGGTTCAAGGAGATATGCCATTCAACTGAACCTGCCCCGGAGACGGTTCCTTAGCCACTGAATATCCTCCTCTGTGGGATCTAGGGACGGAGGGTTGTAGTCTTCGGCCAGGGACATATCCATCACTGACTGCACTTGGTTGGGCACTGCTGGCTTCCTCCACTCACATTCCACATCCATACAGCTGATATTGTGAACCGCCAAATTAGGCTGCATGGCAACACTTATGAGCTCCGTGAAGGCATTTGCATGTGGTAGAGAGAATCCCCTGGTCATCTATAGAAACCTGCGAAGAGGAAGGATGTTAACTCCCACATGCCTTTCAATGCATGACTTTGAACACTTGAAATGCATTTGTTGTAAGAAATGTGCTATTTAAATCAAGTTTGATTTGATTGATGACATTACAGCTGCAGAATATTTAATAAACTGTAATTCTGACAAGGACATGTGCAGTTTTTCCATACTCTTTTATGTGATCATTTGGGATTGTATCACTTGACATATCAATCATAGAGTGGGAAGGATCCTATAAATCAAGACAGTGTGAATGCATGTACCACTCTGAATAAATAAATACTCTGCCTTTGAAGATTTGTTTCTGGCCATGAAACTACAATACAGGTTGGATGTCTATGTCACACCCTGACCTTGGAGAGCCTTTTATGTCTCTATTTTGGGTTGGCCAGGGTGTGATTTGGGTGGGCAGTCTATGTTCTGTATTCTATGTTTTGGTATTACTATGTTTTGGCCGGGTATGGTTCTCAATCAGGGACAGCTGTCTATTGTTGTCTCTGATTGGGAATCATACTTAGGCAGCCTTTTCCTTGTTGTGTTTGTGGGAAGTTATCTTTGTCAGTGGCACTATAGCCTTGTAAGCTTCACGGTTGTTCATTTTGTTTCTTGTTTTGTTGGCATCATTCCATAATAAAGGAAAATGTACGCTCACAATGCTGCACTTTGGTCCACTTCTTTCGACGGCCGTGACATTCTAAACAAAGTCAATTCTGAATGTCAATAGATTTTTAGATTAATTCTCATCAATGACAACATTCTAGAACCGAGTTATCAGTCATCTAAGTCTGGTATCTGGGGTAATCTGGTTAATGATTATTGTGCTGCCATCCTGTTAGAAGGTAACAGATTATTTTATTACAATGGTTAAATTGGATTTTCATTGTGTTCAATTGTGTTATTTGCCCCCTAGTGGCGCTTTCTGGTACTTAGAAAGACGACGCAAACAGGAGGTACAGAATTTGTTCTGCATGCATAGAAGCAGCTACAAACAACGCTACGGTGCAGGTCTTTCAATGTAGTTATTTCTTGTCACGCTTCAGCCTTGGAAAAATATTTGTTTGTAAGTTCGATTCAAGCATTTAGCTAATTTACATTTAAGTCATTTAATGATTTAATGATGATAATCTTGTTATTGATAGAGTTGCTTACATATCAATGTTGGTTGCATTTACTCACAAATTGCAATGCCTTTAATGTATGTCGTTAGCTGTATTACTTTGCTCATGCATCATGCAAACGAATTGTAAAATATACAATACTGAGTTTTGTTACTGTTTCTAGTGTAATATGCTTTGTTATGGTGGAAATTCACCAATTTGTAAGTCGCTCTGGATAAGAGCGTCTGCTAAATGACTTAAATGTAAATGTAATGTAAATGTTATTCTACATAGATGGTTGTACATTATTAGAGTAATGAAAGGAGCCAATTACCATATGGTTAACAATTAGCTATATGGTTTGGCATCATGCCAGATGCATGGTACCTTAGCGCGTGCTTTGTATTTATGCAACTTCAAATGTTTAATGTACAGCTACAGTATGTCGGTGTGAATTGAATACTAAAGTATATTCTTTTCTGTATTTTGCAGTTTTACAACATAAACGTTTTGAATATATTCATTCAAGAAAAGTCATGCCTTGGGAGTTTTATTGAAGACTTAGTTGTTAGCTATCTGTCTAGTTTTGCATGGGAACGCAACTCAAGGGCAGAATAGTGAAAAACACCATCACATCGGGCTCAAGCTCAAGAATAACCACACACGGTGGTTTTGTTTCTACGTTCATCAGCAAACAAAGCCTCTCTTCCTAGGGAAGACCAGCTGTCTATGATGAAACAACCAGAGCCAGGTGTTCAACAGAGAGAGATGGAAGAGCCTCTTCAGCACATTGGGACCAAGTCTCAATCTACAAGATCAAGGTCATCAAAACAGTCAAGCAGATCCTCAGCAGCGAGTTCTGCAGCCATCAAAGCACGCGCCAAGGCGGACGCAGCACGCGCACAAGTCTCTTATGCTGAGAAGGAAGCTTCTGTGATGAAACAAAAGGCAGAAATGGAGGCCAGCTTGTTGAAGCAAAAAGCTGACCTCGAGGCAAGTTTATATGTTCTCCAAGTTGAGAGAGCAGCTGCTGCTGCATTGGCTGAAGCTGCAGCCTTTGAAGAAATTGTAGGATCAGTACGCAGAGAGCTTCGCAAAGAACTAGACACAGGGACACAGCCCTTAAGTCCAGTCCAACATACATGTGAGTATGTGCAACAACATGCTAGGCCCTACTTTGCTGAACTTCCATTTGAAGTGGAGAAACAAGAGCTTAGTGTTGGCCCAGCTACATGCCATAATCCAGAAAGTAGCAAACAACAGAACATGAGCAGAGACTCTCCGTTCAAAAGAAATGAACAGCAGCATGGTGGAAATGGAAAGCAAGCCCACTTCCAGTCACACACACAAAACTTCCCTGAGTCACAAGTGGCACCAGACCTCATCAAGTACCTCCTACGACGTGAGATGGTGAGTTCCGGACTCCTGAAGTTTGATGATCTTCCTGAAAATGATTGGGCATGGAAAGCATCCTTTCTCAATGCGACCAGACTTGAATTTATCAGCCAGGGAAGAGTTAGATCTAATTACCAAGTGGCTAGGGGCAGAGTCGTCTGAGCAAGCAAACAGAATTAGATCTGTCCATATTTTTAACGCAACAGCAGGGCTTAACATGGTCTGGCAACGACTAGAAGAGTGCTATGGTACACCCGAAGTGATCGAGAATGCACTGTTGAAGAAATTTTATGATTTTCCAAAACTGGCTAACAAAGACCATCACAAACTAAGAGAACTAGGTGACATTCTTCTCGAACTGGAGTGTGCTAAAGTAGAAGGGTACCTTCCAGGCCTCGCTTATCTGGACACATCTCGGGGGTAAACCCTATTGTAGAGAAACTCCCATTCAGTTTACAAGAAAAATGGATAGCACAGGGATCCAAATATAAGGAGCACTATCGGGTAGCATTCCCACCATTCTCGTTCTTCTTGAGATTCATCAGGAACCAGGCGAAAATTAGAAATGACCCCAGCTTCACCCTCTACACCTCAACTAACCAGGTGTCCATGAAAAGTGAGAAACCTGCCAGGTACAGCAGCAAGACACCTATGACTGTATACAAGACAGATGCGTCATCTGAGGCCTCAGACCACCAAACCAAACCCAGTAAGACAAAGGTTGAAAACCCTGACCGTCACTGCCCAATACATAACAAGCCTCATCCTCTTAAAAAGTGTAGTGGGTTTAGATACAAAACTCTAGATGAGCGCAAATCATATCTCAAAGACAATGGCATTTGTTTCCGATGTTGTGGGTTAATTCAGCACAGAGCTAAAGACTGTAAGGTTTCAATCAAGTGCTCTGAGTGCGACAGCGACAGGCATCTTGCTGCTCTGCATCCAGGCCCAGCCCCTACAAATACAGACACCGCTACAGCAGAGACAGAGCATGGCGGGGAGCAAGGTGACGATGCTCTTCTATCTGTCACCTCAAAGTGTACAGAGATCTGTGGTGAGGCAGTCAATCCAAGATCATGTTCAAAAATATGCCTAGTCAAAGCTTATCCGGCTGGGAAAAGAGAGAAAGCTGTCAAAATGTATGTAGTTCTTGATGAACAGAGTAACAAATTTCTGGCCAAGACAGGGTTTTTCAGTCTCTTCAACATCAATGACAACTCTGCTCCATACACCATGAAGACGTGTTCTGGGGTAACAGAGACTTCAGGCAGGAGAGCCGTCAACTTCATGGTGGAGTCTATAGATGGACACATGCAGCTCACTCTCCCTACTCTGATAGAGTGTGATATGATGCCAGGCGATAGGATGGAGATTCCCTCCCCCGACATTGCGTATCATCATCCCCATCTGCAACCAGTTATGGACAGAATTCTAGCTGTGGACCCAGACGCTGCCATCCTCCTACTCTTAGGACGAGACATCTTAAGGGTACACAAGGTACGAGAGCAAATCAATGGGCCCCACGACACTCCTTATGCACAGCGACTCGACCTCGGGTGGGTCATCGTGGGTGAGGTCTGTCTGGGAACAGCTCACCGACCAGCCAATGTTAACGTGTTCAGGACAAACATACTTCAAAATGGTCGCACATGCTATCTGAGCCCTTGCCCTGACATCATCCAGGTAAAAGAGAACTACAACAGCGTAGCTCAGAAACACATCTCTCCTTCTACAGTGCACTCAAGAGATCCAAGCACAACTGTGAACACAGACAGCCTGGGATGTTCCGTGTTCAACAAAACACAAGACGATGATAAACCAGCACCTTCAGTGGAGGACAAAGCCTTCTTGGATATTATGGACAAGCAGGTTTTCCAGGATGATGGAAACAACTGGGTGGCTCCACTACCCTTTCGCCCCACTAGACGTCGCCTTCCTAATAACAGCGAGCAGGCCATGAACCATCTCACATCACTTCGCAGGACTTTAGACAAAAAGCCTGAAAAGCGTCATTTTATTGACTTCATGCAAAAGATGCTGGATAACGACCAAGCCGAACCTTCACAGCCACTAGAGGGAGACGAAGAACGTTGGTATCTGCCCATATTTGGTGTTTACCATCCACAAAAGCCTGAATAAATACGAGTAGTATATGACTCCAGTGCTAAGTGTCAAGGCGTGTAACTTAACGATGTTCTGCTCAGTGGTCCAGACTTAAACAACACACTCTTGGGTGTCCTAATGCATTTCCGCAAGGATTGCATTGCACTAACAGCAGATGTGCAACAAATGTTTTACTGTTTTGGTGTACGTGAGGATCACAGAGATTACTTAAGGTTTCTCTGGTATGAAGACAACAACCCAGATTGAAACATAACTGAGTACAGGATGAAAGTCCATGTATTTGGGAACAGCCCGTCACCAGCCGTAGCCATATACTGCATGAGACAAGCAGCGCTACAGGGTGAGAAGGAACACGGGTCAGAACCCAAGCAATATGTAGTGAGGAACTTCTACGTTGATGATGGTCTGACATCAGTAGCTACTACAGAAGAAGCTGTCAACATTCTAAGAAAAACACAAGCAATGTTGGCGGAGTCCAACATGAAACTACACAAGATTGCATCCAATAGCAAAACAGTTATGGAAGCCTTCCCTATGGAGGACCGTGCGAAAGACTTAAAAGATCTGGACCTAGGAGTGGATCCTCTCCCCTTTCAACGCAGTCTGGGACTTTCCTGGAACCTGGAAACAGACAGCTTCTCATTCCAGGTGTCCCACCATGAGAAGCCTTTTACGCGGAGAGGCATCCTGTCCACAGTGAAAAGTCTTTATGACCCCCTTGGGTTCGTGGCTCCAATAACAATGCAAGGTAAAGCCTTAATCAGAGAACTCTCTTCTGATCAGAGTGAGTGGGATGCCCCTCTTCCCACAGAAAAAGAAGAGGAATGGAAAATGTGGAAGGAATCTTTGATGGAGTTGGAACATATGAATATTCAGCGGACCTACATCCCAGTCTCCTTGTCTACCACTCAAAGAAGAGAGCTACACATCTTCTCAGATGCCTCTACAGTAGCCATAGGAGCGGTAGCCTACCTGAGAGTTATTGACTCGGAAGGTCAATGCCACGTTGCATTTGTCATGGGGAAATCAAAATTGGCCCCTCGTCCGGCCCACACTATCCCATGCCTAGAACTGTGTGCGGCTTTGCTAGCTGTTGAGATGTATGAACTGATCAAAGACGAAATTGACATTGATATACATGCAGCCAAGTTCTACACAGACAGTAAGATAGTTCTCGGTTACATCCACAATGTCACCAAAAGATTCTATGTTTATGTTGCCAATGGGAGAACTCGCATCAGGAAGTCTACCCATCCAGATCAGTGGTGCTATGTAAACACTGACAGCAATCCAGCAGACCATGCAACCAGGCCCATACTTGCTTAAAACACACTAGTTGGTTCTCAGGTCCACCGTTCCTGACCCAAACAAACTTGAGTAAGCCTGAGAATATCAATTTTGACCTTGTAGAGCCTCACACAGATGCAGAGATTCGACCAGACGTCACTGTCTTTCCCTCTAAAGTTTCTGGAGCTCAACTCGGCTCTCATCGCTTTGAGAGGTTCTCAAGCTGGAAAGCTCTCAATCGAGCCACAGCACGACTCATTCATGTTGCAAGATCCTTCCATGAAGGTGCAGACAGCACCAGCTGCAGAGGCTGGCATGACTGTAATAAACCATGCGGTACAAGTGAGTTTTCACAAGCCAAAACAGCAATCATTCACTGTGTGCAACATGAAGCCTTCAGAGAGGAATTCAAATGCATTGAAAAGGGAAAAGAGTTCCCAAAGCAAAGTACACTGAAAAAGCTGAACCCAGTGATTGATGAGGATGGGTTGCTGAGGGTGGGAGGCCACTTATCCTCCGCCGACATGTTACAAGATGAAAAACATCCTCTCATCATCCCACTGACACTCTGCTGGTAAGACATTATCACGAGCAAGTGGCTCACCAAGGCCGTCACTTTTCAGATGGAGCTATTCGAGCAGCAGGCTTCTGGATTATTGGGAGCAAACGTCTGGTCTCTGGTATCATTCACAAATGTGTCACCTGTCGCAAGGTTAGAGGGAGGTTAGTTGACCAAAAAATGGCACTTGCCTGCAGACAGACTCACATCTGAACCACCATTCACCAGCGTTGGACTTGATGTGTTTGGACCATTGGAATGTCATAACTCGTCGCACTAGAGGTGGTAGTGCAGACTCCAAGCGCTGGGCGGTGCTCTTTACATGCATGTCTACTAGAGCAGTCCATATCGAGCTTATCGAATCCATGTCCACATCCAGCTTCATCAACGCGCTGAGGCATTTTTTCGCTATCCGTGGTCCAGCAAAAGTGCTATGGTCTGATCGAGGTACAAACTTTATAGGTGCCTACAGGGAACTGGGTATCGACACAAATGACTCAGAACTGACTAAATACCTCTCAGATAAGGGATGTACTTGGATATTTAATCCTCCACACTCGTCTCATATGGGTGGTTCTTGGGAGAGACTCATTGGGGTTGCCAGACGTATTCTTGATGCTATGCTGTTTCAGACGGGCTCCACTTGTCTCACACATGAGGTCTTGAGCACTCTTATGTCTGAAGTTATGGCAATAATCAATGTGAGACCCTTAGTGTCAGTATCAACCGACCCTGACATGCCTACCATTCTCACACCCTCAATGTTACTTACACAAAAGACCAGCGCTACCTCAGCCCCTTCTGGATACTTCAGCATGAACGACCTTCATGGAAAACAGTGGAAGCAAGTCCAGTGTCTCGCTGACACCTTTTGGAAAAGGTGGAGACAGGAGTACCTGACAACACTGCAGAGACGCAGAAAATGGACAGCAGAAAAGCCAAATGTAAAATTGGGAGATGTTGTCTTATTGAAAGACAGTCAGGCACACAGAAATGACTGACCAGTCGGGCTTGTGGTAAAAACCTTTCCCAGTACTGACAAAAAGGTTAGGAAAGTAGAACTAAAAATTGTCAAGCAAGGAGCTGCTAAGGTGTTTCTGAGACCAATCTCAGAGATTGTTGTTCTTCTTTCTGAAGCATCTTAGAGACAAAAGATAAAAATAGAAAGGACATTATTTGTTTCTTGATATGTTTTATTTCATAGTGGCACAATTTCATTATACCAGGCGGGGAGTGTGCTGCCATCCTGTTAGAAGGTAACAGATTATTTTATTACAATGGTTAAATTGGATTTTCATTGTGTTCAATGGTGTTATTTGCCCCCTAGTGGCGCTTTCTGGTACTTAGAAAGACGAAGCAAACAGCAAGTACAGAATTTGTTCTGCACGCATAGAAGCAGCTACAAACAACGCTACGGTGCAGGTCTTTCAATGTAGTTATTTCTTGTCACGCTTCAGCCTTGGAAAAATATTTGTTTCTAAGTTCGATTCAAGCATTTAGCTAATGATGATACTCTTGATATTGATAGAGTTGCTTACATATCAATGTTGGTTGCATTTACTCACAAATTACAATGCCTTTAATGTATGTCGTTAGCTGTATTACTTTGCTCATGCGTCATGCAAACGAATTGTAAAATATACAATACTGTAGTTTTGTTACTGTTTCTAGTGTAATATGCTTTGTTATTCTACAAAGATGGTTGTACATTATTAGAGTAATGAAAGGAGCTAATTACCATATGGTTAACAATTAGCTATATGGTTTGGCATCATGTCAGATGCATGGAACCTTAGCGTGCTTTGTATTTATGCAACTTACAATGTGTAATGTACAGCTACAGTATGTCGGTGTGAATTGAATACTAAAGTATATTCTTTTCTGTATTTTGCAGTTTCACAACATAAATGTTTTCAATATATTCATTCAAGAAAAGTCACGCCTTGGGAGTTTTATTGAAGACTTAGTTGTTAGCTATCTGTCTAGTTTTGCATGGGAACGCAACTCAAGGGCAGAATAATTATATAATTGGTTAAAACCTCTTGATACTCCCCATCCCGGATCCGGGATCGTGAATAAAGCCTCAGGCTCATTAGCATAACACAACGTTAACGAACCATAGCAAATCAATCATTTGTGTAAGAGTATTGCAAGCTAGCTTAGCATTTTGCGTAGCATTTAGCCCGCAACATTTTCACAAAAACCAGATAACCAAATAAATAAAATCATTTACCTTTGAAGAGCTTCGGATGTTTTCAATGAGGAGACTCTCAGTTACATAGCAAATGTTCAGTTTTTCCTGAAAGAATCTTTGTGTAGGAGAAATCGCTCCGTTTTGTACATCACATTTGGCTACCGAAACAAACCAAAAATTCAGTCACCAAAACGTCAAACCTTTTCCGAATTAACTCCATAATATCGACCGAAACATGGCAAACGTTGTTTAGAATCAATCCTCAAGGAGTTTTTTCACATATCTCTTCATTGATATGCAGTTCGTGGAAGCCTGCTTTCCCCTCAGAATCGCATGGAAAAATACCAGCAGCCGAAAATGACGCACCAATTTCGACGGAGGACACCGGGCGGACACCTGGAAAATGTAGTCTCTTATGGTCAATCTTCCAATGATATGCCTACAAATACGTCACAATGCTGCAGACACCTTGGGGAAACGACAGAAAGGGCAGGCTCATTCCTCTCGCATTCACAGCCATATAAGGAGACAATGGAAAACGGAGCCTCAAAAATCCTGCTGATTTCCTGGTTGCCGTTTCATCTTGGTTTTGCCTGTAGCTCCCGTTCTAGGGCACCCACAGACAATATCTTTGCAGTTCTGGAAAATTCAGAGTGTTTTCTTTCCAAAGCTATCAATTATATGCATAGTCGCGCATCTTTTTGTGACAAAATATCTTGTTTAAAACGGGAACGTTTTTCATCCAAAAATGAAATTGCGCCCCCAGAGTTTCAAGAGTGACTCTTTACTTGTAGAATGTTGACAGCTATATATAACACATTGTATTGTTAAGATGCTCTAACTTAACTTAATAGCTACACTCACCGACAGAGGATAAACTTTATCCCTCATGTTGGCCCTGACAAAACTGGTAAATTGCCCCTCACTATAGCTGCACTTCTCCACATGACCAGACTTATAGTGGTCTTCTCCCCTTTTAATGCTCTTATGCTAATCCTTGAAAAATGCCATAAGGTCTGAAATAGACACCGAAGTCGACATACTGTACAAACAATTATCTAGGCTAAGTAATACAACATGATTTTTAGATCTACTTCTCTGCTAACTATCTAGCTGAAGTGTCTCGTGGCTAGCTAAAATAGAGAAAAGAGATGGAACAAGTTCACCACTTTATTCAATTAATTTCAATACAGCACATGGATTCATCATGGTTTGGGCACAGATCTCTGATTGCGCTAGTGATTGGTAGCTGACAGTGTTGGCTAGAAATGACATGCAGGAGCTTCCTGTAGGAATTTGTAGTCTTGCTGAGGTCTTCTCTGTTGCTACTTAGCATTTCACATTTTTTGTGAGAAAATTGAGGTGATTGTTTCAATGCAGGCCACTGTAACCGGAATCTCCAGCAACAGATGGCTATTCTAACAACCGACAAGTGGTTCGCAGACCATTGAATCATCCAGCATGACCAATGACAGGTTGATTTATCCTGGCCCCTGGCTACCGAACGGCACTTTCTCTCCCTCGCTCATTTTTTAATCTGAAAAGCTGTCAGTAGGCTGCGGAGAGGTTTTTTAAATGGTGCACAGTGTGCTGACAAATATGAACTTGGTGGAACTCTGCTGGTTCAGCTAAGAGTCCTGTGTGAATACACTTGAAAGCAAGGCTAATGCCAAGATACTGTAAAATATTGCTAATTCTTTGGACCTAAACACAGGACTGGGCTCTGCACCCTCCTTTTAGTTTCTTACTCTGCACTTGATTCACAGTTTCTGTCGAACAGAAAAGAAAAAGAGTTTTAGGAAAAATGCAAAAGACAACTGCAAGTTCTGTCATACCTCAGTAGTAGCCTTGTAGTAATTCAACTGCAAGGTCATTGTAATGCATATTTACAAGCATTTAACATGATGTGAACAGATACCAGTTTTAGACTTCTTTCAGAAGGTTTGATATTCTAACCACACATTGCACTTCTTTATACACCCATATTAACAGGGATAACTGTTTGTGAAAAGGCCTATTGTGTCAGGCTGAAAGGAGTTTGAATGCGATGTCTTTTGGCACTGGATCAATATGTTGCAGGCTATCTGGTGCATGTTCTCTCACAGGGTAGGATCCCCCATTCCACATCTTTTCGAGGAACACTTTGGAAACAAGTATTTTAATTCATACTTTTAAGTGATATCATTGTACATTTTGTTGCATATGTCTGTTACCCAAAAATATTCAGAGCCGCTTGCTTTTCTCTCTCCATTATTATGAAGAATCTCTCACGCTCTCTGTTTCATTCTTTCTCCCTCTCTTTTCCACTTTCTCTAGCTCTCTCTCACACACTCTCACACTCTTTCCTGCTTTCTCTCTTTTACTTTCTCTCTTTTGTTTTCCTGATCTCCCCCGTGCTCTCATCCCCCTCTCCCTCTCCTTCTGTCTTTCTCTTTCTCTCTTTTGTTTTCCTGATCTCCCTCGTGCTCTCATCCCCCTCTCCCTCTCCTTCTCTTTCTGTCTCTCTTTCTCTCTTTTGTTTTCCTGATCTCCCCCGTGCTCTCATCCCCCTCTCCCTCTCCCTCTCCTTCTGTCTTTCTCTTTCTCTCTTTTGTTTTCCTGATCTCCCCCGTGCTCTCATCCCCCTCTCCCTCTCCCTCTCCTTCTGTCTTTCTCTCTTTTGTTTTCCTGATCTCCCTCGTGCTCTCATCTCCCTCTCCCTCTCCTTCTCTTTCTGTCTTTCTCTTTCTCTCTTTTGTTTTCCTGATCTCCCTCGTGCTCTCATCCCCCTCTCCCTCTCCTTCTCTTTCTGTCTTTCTCTTTCTCTCTTTTGTTTTCCTGATCTCCCTCGTGCTCTCATCTCCCTCTCCCTCTCCTTCTCTTTCTGTCTTTCTCTTTCTCTCTTTTGTTTTCCTGATCTCCCTCGTGCTCTCATCTCCCTCTCCCTCTCCTTCTCTTTCTGTCTTTCTCTTTCTCTCTTTTGTTTTCCTGATCTCCCTCGTGCTCTCATCCCCCTCTCCCTCTCCTTCTCTTTCTGTCTCTCTTTCTCTCTTTTGTTTTCCTGATCTCCCTCGTGCTTTCCCCCTGATCTCCTTCTCTTTCTGTCTTTCTCTTTCTCTCTTTTGTTTTCCTGATCTCCCTCGTGCTCTCATCCCCCTCTCCTTCTCTTTCTGTCTTTCTCTTTCTCTCTTTTGTTTTCCTGATCTCCCTCGTGCTCTCATCCCCCTCTCCCTCTCCTTCTCTTTCTGTCTTTCTCTTTCTCTCTTTTGTTTTCCTGATCTCCCTCGTGCTCTCATCCCCCTCTCCCTCTCCTTCTCTTTCTGTCTTTCTCTTTCTCTCTTTTGTTTTCCTGATCTCCCTCGTGCTCTCATCCCCCTCTCCTTCTCTTTCTGTCTTTCTCTTTCTCTCTTTTGTTTTCCTGATCTCCCTCGTGCTCTCATCCCCCTCTCCCTCTCCCTCTCTTTCTGTCTTTCTCTTTCTCTCTTTTGTTTTCCTGATCTCCCTCGTGCTCTCATCCCCCTCCCCTCTCCTTCTGTCTTTCTCTTTCTCTCTTTTGTTTTCCTTCTCCCCCGTGTCTCATCCCCCTCTCCCTCTCTTTCTGTCTTTTCTTTCTCTCTTTTGTTTTCCTGATCTCCCTCGTGCTCTCATCCCCCTCTCCCTCTCTTTCTGTCTTTCTCTTTCTCTCTTTTGTTTTCCTGATCTCCCTCGTGCTCTCATCCCCCTCTCCCTCTCCTTCTCTTTCTGTCTTTCTCTTTCTCTCTTTTGTTTTCCTGATCTCCCTCGTGCTCTCATCCCCCTCTCCCTCTCCTTCTGTCTTTCTCTTTCTCTCTTTTGTTTTCCTGATCTCCCCGTGCTCTCATCCCCCTCTCCCTCTCCTTCTGTCTTTCTCTTTCTCTCTTTTGTTTTCCTGATCTCCCTCGTGCTCTCATCTCCCTCTCCTTCTCTTTCTGTCTTTCTCTCTCTCTTTTGTTTTCCTTATCTCCCTCGTGCTCTCATCTCCCTCTCCTTCTCTTTCTTTCTCTTTCTCGCTCCCTCTCGCTCCCTCTCTCACTATCTCGCTGCCTTCCCTTTCACTGTTTCTCTTCTTTATGACCTTTATTTCAGACAGAATTCCCCAGAAAAATTCTTCTCAGAAAGATAAAGCAACAATGCTTGTCTGGCACGGTTCCCATTATGCATTATAATTAGGGTTTATCATCTGAACTAGCGAGACCATACATCATCACATAACAAGACAAATTCCATTTCATAGGTGTAAGGGTTTTCCTCCTCTTCGTCTGAAGAGGAGAGGCGAGAAGGATCAGAGGACCAATATGCGGTGTGGTAAGTGTCCATATCATTTTTTAATAACAAAAACACTGAACACTATGAATTAAAAAAACAATAAGCTAATACGTGAAATGACAAAACCGAAACAGTACCGTGATGTGAAAAACACAGACACGGAAACAAACACCCACAAACAAACAGTGAAACCCAGGCTACCTACGTATGATTCTCAATCAGAGACAACTAATGACACCTGCCTCTGATTGAGAACCATACTAGGCCGAAACATAGAAATCCCAAAATCACAGAAAAATAAACATAGACTGCCCACCCCAACTCACGCCCTGACCATACTAAAATAACGACAAAACAAAGGAAATAAAGGTCAGAACGTGACAATAGAAAAAACCTCAAACTTTATTTCAACTTATCGACTTGGCCTTACAGTAACTTCGGTTAGATGGATGGACTATTTGCTTCCAATTAATTAGAGAAAATAGACTGTATACTGTATTAAACAACAGAGAGACAGCAACATCTTGTCTTGTGATTCATGGTTAATTAACTTCAATGTTGGATTTAACCTGATGAATGAATATCTTCCCACAGGTAAATTATTACCAGGCCGGCTAGCTGTTTGCTTTTGATTTATATGTTTAATATGTAGAAATATTACAGTAGAGATGTTTCTGCCAATGCCTTTAGGTCCTCTGTAAAAACAAATATTGTTGTAAAGTACTGTATTAAAGTACTGTATTAATTATATATTCTGTGTGATTTTATGCGTAACTGGTAAATGATACCGTGAATTCCAAAGAAACGTTTTAACAGTACATTACTGTAGAGAATGGTACTGTAATTCCACCCCACAGAATACAGTACTATACCATATTTTTGGAGCATCAAAAACCTTTTGCATGGTATTGTTTTTTCTGTATCATTAACATAATTGTAAGTGTGCCTTTATAAGAAGCTACATCTTTTGCACCTGTTAGGGAGAATGCTATACCAATTTAACTGAAAAGTGGTAGTAGTGTCCCAACAATTTAATGTGTATAGGGGACAGATTGGAGTGGCAACAAGTCTTAAAGACATACGCCAAGATTCTGGCAATTGAACCATTTGACTCTGGGTAAGTAGAGTCAAAGTACTTACCCAGAGTCAGATGAACTCGTGGATGAAAAACGTATGTCTCTGCGTGCAGTATGAAGGAAGTTAGAGATAGCCGAGTTTCATGAGCCAATGCTAACTAGCGTTAGCGCAATGACTGGAAGTCTACAGGTACACGAGCATATTCCAATTTGAGAGAGAAAAAGCATGTTTACAGTAAAGTTGGCGTTTATATTGTGTCTCTGTAGGTCAATTAAACTGAAACACACATTATAGACGGGTGATGACGGGTGATGATGAGAGTCAGTCAAGAGGCGCTTCTCTCTGAAAGTTGTTTATTCGGCTTTGTCAACAAGCCGAGGTTCATTAATTTATAATTCTGCTTTGGGGAGCATCTCTAGTGTTGCCTTATTCATGTACAAGAGACTCAAGAGACAGCGTTTTCACCTTGTTCCAGTCCCATATAGTAATATCACATATGTTCAATTCCTCTCTCATCTTTTCTGGTTGAATTTATGATTAAAATAGAAGATCTGAGTGAGATGGTCTTGTAACTTCTTCAATATTACAATATAGATTAGCAACATACAGTAATATACACGAAGGTAACAAAACATTCCATGACATAGACTGACCAGGTGAATGCAGGTGAAGGCTATGATCCCGTACTGATTTTGGTGGGTATCCGAGATGGAGTAGCTGTCAGACGTCTTTGTCTTTATCCTGTCGTGTCCCTTGTATATATCTTTTTATATATTTTTCTTCTCATATCTTTTAAAATTATTTTCCGAAACCTCAACCTGCATATACTCTCTCCCGTCTCACACAATGTGGCGTGGATCTGTTTCTAAACTATTTCTATTTACTTCGGATCTGGAATCCCTCAACTGAAGCTAGTCAGCTAACTAGCTACCAGCTATCAGTCAGCAAACCACTGCTAGCGGTCATCAGCTAACCTTTAGTTCAGAAAGCTCTCGCCAGTTCGTACAATGTGACTCAAACCAGATCATAACGGACATATTTTTTCTCTCTCCATATCCCCGGATTCCTACCGCAAACTCTGAACATTTTCCTCTGGATCTTCGCAACTAGCTAACTGCAATCCCGGGTGATTACTCCTGGCTAGCGTTTCTATCCCGGATCAAGCACCAATTAGCCTGTAGCTAGCCCGGCTAGGGCTCCTGGGCTACCACCGAAGCCCACTCCTGGGCTACAATATCCGGAACACCTACTGCCTGTACGGGGCACGGAACCCTGCTGATCCTCTACGACTGGAATAGCGACATAATCTGCCCGAGGATTCCAACAGGCCCCTCAGGCGCGACGTCCCCTGATGGCCCATTCTGCTAACCACGGACTGCTAGCTACATAGAGCTACTTGGAACCCTACTAATCCACGACTGGTCTATCGACGTCACCGCACGAAGAGGCAAAAACAGACTTACCTCCATCGCGACGTCCCCCAAAGACCCTTCTGCTAACTTTCTAGACCCGGTCGGCTAACTGCTAGCTTGCTAGCCCCAGTCTGCTAACTGCTAGCTTGCTTGCCCCGGTCTGCTAACTGATAGCTTGCTTGCCCCGGTCTGCTAACTGCTTGCTTGCTAACTCCGGTCTGCTAACTTTTAGCTTGCTAGCCCCGGTCTGCTAACTGCGAGCTTATTGTCCCCGGCCTGCTAACTGTCTGAATCGCCGTGTCCCCAGCCAGCCAAACCACTCACTGGACCCATATGATCACTTGGCTACGCAAGCTTCTCTCTAATATCAATATGCCTCATCCATTACTGTCCTGGTTAGTGATTACTGACTTATTTCACTGTAGAGCCTCTAGGCCTGCTCAATATGCCTTAACATACCATGTTGTTCCACCTCCTGCATATGCGATGACATCACCTGGTTTAAACGTCTTTTGAGAATATATCTCTCTCATCATATATCTCTCTCTCTCAATGCCTAGGTTTACCTCCAATGTACTCACATCCTACCTTACCTTTGTCTGTACACTATGCCTTGAATCTATGCTATCGTGCCCAGAAACCTGCTCCTTTTACTCTCTGTTCCGGATGTGCTAGACGGCCAGTTTAGCCATACCCTTATCCTACTTCTCCTCTGTTCTTCTGGTGATGTAGAGGTTAATCCAGGTCCTGCAGTGCCTACCTCCACTCCCACTCCCCAGGTGCTCTCATTTATTGTCTGTAACCGTAAAAGCCTTGGTTTCATGCATGTTAACATTAGAAGCCTACTCCCTAAGTTTGTTTTACTCTCTGCTTTAGCACACTCTGCCAACCCGGATGTCTGAATCCTGGCTTAGGAAAACCACCACAAACCCTGAAATCTCCATCCCTAACTATAACATTTTCCGCCAAGATAGAACTGCCAAAGGGGGGCGGTGTTGCAATCTACTGCAGAGATAGCCTGCAGAGTTATGTCTTACTATCCAGGTCGGTACCCAAACAACTCGAGCTTCTACTTCTACAAATTCACCTTTCCAGAAACAAGTCTCTCACTGTTGCCACTTGCTATAGACTACCCTCTGCCCCCAGCTGTGCCCTGGACACCATATGTGAATTGATTGCCCCCCATCAATCTTCTAAGCTCGTGCTACTAGGTGACCTAAACTGGGACATGCTTAACACCCCGGCCATCCAACAATCTAAGCTTGATGCCCTCAATCTCACACAAATTATCAATGAACCTACCAGGTACAACCCCAAATCCGTAAACATGGGCACCCTCATTGATATCAACCTAACTAACTCGCCCTCCAAATACACCTCTGCTGTTTTCCATCAAGATCTCAGCGATCACTGCCTCATTACCTGCATCCGTAATGGGTATGCAATCAAATGACTCTAGACCTGTCTGCCCTTGATCAGCACAAAAACATCCTGTGGCGTTCTGCATTAGCATCGAATAGCCCCCGTGATATGTACCTTTTCAGGGAAGTTAGGAACAAATATACACAGGCAGTTAAGAAGTTAATGCTAGCTTTTTCAAACAGAAATTTGCATCTTGTAGTACAAACTCAGAAAAGCTCTGGGACACTGTAAAGTCCATGGAGAATAAGAGCACCTCCTCCCAGCTGCCCACTGCTCAGAGGCTTGGAAACACTGTCACCACAGATACATCCACTATAATTGAGAATTTCAATAAGCATTTACGGTTGGCCATGCTTTCCACCAGGCTACCCCTACCCCGGTCAACTCCCCGGCACCCTCCACAGCAACCCACCCAAGCCCCCACCATTTCTCCTTTACCCAAATCCAGATAGCTCATGTTCTGAAAGAGCTGCAAAATCTGGACCCCTACAAATCAGCCGGGCTAGACAATCTGGACCCCGTCTTTCTAAAATGATCTGCCGAAATTGTTGCAAAACCTTTTACTAGCCTGTTCAACCTCTCTTTCGTATCGTCTGAGATTTCCAAAGATTGGAAAGCTGCCGTGGTCATCCCCCTCTTCAAAGGGGTTGACACTCTAGACCCAAACTGCTACAGACCTATATCTATCACCCCCTGTCTTTCTAAGGCCTTCGAAAGCCAAGTTAACAAGCAGATGAGATTACAGATTAGCATTTCGAATCCCACCGTACCTTCTCCGCTATGCAATCTGGTTTCAGAGCTGATCATGGGTGCACCTCAGCCACGCTCAAGGTCCTAAACGATATCATAACCGCCATCGATAAGAAACATTATTGTGCAGCCGTATTCATCAACCTGGCCAAGGCTTTTGATTCTGTCAATCATTACATTCTTATTAGCAGACTCGACAGCCTTGGTTCCTCAAATGATTGCCTCGCCTGGTTTACCAACTACTTCTCTGATAGAGTGTAGTGTGTCAAATCGGAGGGCCTGTTGTCCGGACCTCTGGCGGTCTCTATGGGGGTGCCACAGGGTTCAATTCTCGGGCCAACTCTCTTCTCTGTATACATCAATGATGTCGCTCTTGCTGCTGGTGATTCTCTGATCCACCTCTACACAGACAACACCATTCTGTATACTTCTGGTCCCTCTTTGGACACTGTGTTAACTAACCTCCAGACGAGCTTCAATGCCATACAACTCTCCTTCCGTGGCCTCCAACTGCTCTTAAATGCAAGTCCAGCTAAATGCTATTCAATCGATCACTGCCTGCACCTGCCAGCCCGTCCAGCATCACTACTTTGGATGGCTCTAACTTAGAATACGTGGACAACTACAAATACCTAGGTGTCTGGTTAGACTGTAAACTCTCCTTCCAGACTCACATTAAACATCTCCAATCCAAAATTAAATCTAGAATCGGCTTCCTATATCGCAACAAAGTATTCTTCACGCATGCTGCCAAACATACCCTCGTAAAACTGACCATCCTACCTAGCCAATTCCTACTTTGGTCGCCTTTCCTTCCAGTTCTCTGCTGCCAATGATTGGAACGAACTGCAAAATTCACTAAAGCTGGAGACTCTTACCTCCCTCACTAGCTTTAAGCACCAGCTGTCAGAGCAGCTCACAGATCACTGCACCTGTACATAGCCCATCTGTAAACAGCCTGTCTATCTACCTCATCCCCATACTGTATTTTTTTATTTATCTTGCTCCTTTGCACCCCAGTATCTCTACTTGCACATTCATCTTCTGTACATCTACCATTCCAGTGTTTAATTGCCATATTGTAATTACTTTGTCACCATGGCCTATTTTTTTGCCTTAACTCCCTTATCTTACCTCATTTGCACTCACTGTATATAGACTTTTTGTTTTCTTTTTTTCTACTGTATTATTGACTTTATGTTTTTTTTCCATGTGTAACTCTGTGTTGTTGTATGTGTCGATTTGCTATGCTTTATCTTGGCCAGGTCGCAGTTGCAAATGACAACTTGTTCTCAACTTGCCTGCCTGGTTAAATAAATGTGAAATAAAACAAAATTAAAAATAAGAAATGTAAGCCTTGAGACATGGGTTGTATGTGTGCCATTCAGTGGGCGAAGGAGCAAGGCAAAATGTTTAAGTGCCTTTGAACAGGGTATGGTAGTAGGTGCCAGGCGCACAGGTTTGTGTCAAGAACTGCTGGGTTCAGCGCTGCTGGGAGTCCTTTGGGTAGTGGACCATTCATGATACAGACAGGAAACTATTGAGCTCAACAGTTTCCTGTCTGTGTCATGAATGGTCCACTACCCTAAGGACATCCAGCCATTTTGAGCATGGCCTTATTTCTATTACAGCACGACTTTCATACATATTCCATTCAACTGGCTCGATGCAACATCGATAGGTTTAGGCTACTACATAATACTCTAATATTCCCTATACCCATAATGATGTTGCTACAACCTAGCCTATGAATGACAGTTTACAGCGTAGGTGCACAGGTCGAGAGAACAATTATAGTTGTCAAGGTGACAAACAGTGACACAGTGATACAATACCGCCTTGTATGCTCTTGCCTGCATCTAGCTGACCTACAGTAGGGTGTAATCATTTGTCCAACAGTTGCAAACATGAGTTTCTATTGGACAAATCCGTTTGCTTTCGTTTAAGAAACATCTTTCAACAGAATAGGCATAATGAATACACCTCTGATCACACGCAAATAGAGTTCACTTTCATAGCAGCCACATACAAACAGCATAATTATTTTGCTCGTTCTAGAATTTATTCTCGCATCTACGTGCTCTCTTCCTCTCACCTTTTGCCTTCTCTTGTGGACTTCAGTGCACAACACATCAGCTGTCTGTGACTAGGCATATAAACCTTTCCAAGCCAAACATTCATATTGTACCGCTAACCGCTACACCGCTACATCGTTGTCACCATATTAGCTAACGGCATAGCGAAAGGATAACTTTTTTAATGTTTCACTATTTTTATTTTTATGAAATTCACCGAGGAGGATGGTCCTTGTCTTCCTTCTCTGAGGAGTCTCCAATGAGTAGCATACTCTAGATCCAACCCAATGAGAATGGGTTGGCAAATACAGAAACTTGGGAGATGCTAGACATGTAAAGTTATTGGTCATGGTGCATTCATATTTTGAAGCTCTAAATGTAATAAAAATAATTGCAGGCATTGTCTATCTCTACAAGGAATGAGTTAATTAATTTGATCATATTTTTTCATTAGTGGTTTTCATCATGAGCAAACCCCAGTGAGGCTGCTGAGTATTAAGCATACTAATGGGGAAGTATCTGGTGCTAAAAACAATTTTAAAAAACATATCCCAGCTCTGTTTCATTTTGTCACACCATGACCTGAGATATCTCTGTTTTCTTTATATTTTGGTTAGGTCAGGGTGGGTACACTAGTTTTTGTATGTCTAGGGTTTTGTAGGTGTAGGGGGTTTTATATGTTGGCCTGATATGGTTCCCAATCAGAGACAGCTGTTTATTGTTGTCTCTGATTGGGGATCATATTTAGGTAGCCATTTCCCTTTGGTGTTTGTGGGATCTTGTCTATGTGTAGTTGCCTGTCAGCATTCATTTGTATAACTTCACGGTTCGTTTTGTTATTTTGTTAGTTTGCTCAGAGTTTCATTCTTTAAATAAATAAGAATGTACACATACCACGCTGCGCCTTGGTCCGATTTTTATAACGAACGTGACAGAAGATCCCACCACAAAAAGACCAAGCAGCATGTTCAAGAGGAGTGGAAATCCTGGGCTCGGGAGAAAGATGAGTGGAGGACATCCTGGACCTGGGAGGAGATAATGGCAGGGGACAAGACCCTGCCATGGAAGCAGGTGGAGGTAGCGCAGGAGGAATGGCGACGATACGAGGGGACACGGCTAGCTCGGAAGCCCGAGAGGCAGCTCCAAAAAATTTTTTTTTTTGGAGGGGGAATGCTTTTCGGGTTAGACCTGAGCCAACTCCCCGTGCTTACCATGCGGAGCATGTGACTGGTCAGACACTGTGTTATGCAGTGATGCGCACGGTGTCTCCAGTTTTCATTCATAGCCTGGTGCGCTCTATTCCAGCTCCTCACATTGGCCAGGCTAGAATGGGCATCCAGCCAGGACGGATGGTGCCTGCTCAGCGCTCCTGGTCTCCAGTACACCTCCTTGGACCAGGATATCCTGCGCCGGCTCTGCATACTGTGTCTGTGGTGCGTCTGCACAGTGCGTCCTGTGCTCGCTCCCCGCACTTGCAGGGCTCAAGTGAGCATCCAGCCAGGACATATTGTGCCAGCTCTACGCTCCAGATCTCCAGTGCGCCTCCACAGTCCAGTACGTCCTGTGCCTCCTCCCTGCACTCTCCCTGAGGTGCGTGTCTACCGCCTGGTGCCACCTGTACCGGTCCCACGCACCAGGCCTCCAGTGCACCTCCAGAGTCCAGTACGTCCTGTGCCTCCTCCCTGCACTCTCCCTGAGGTGCGTGTCTACCGCCTGGTGCCACCTGTACCGGTCCCATGCACCAGGCCTCCAGTGCACTTCCAGAGTCCAATACATCCTGTGCCTGCTCCTCGCACTCTCCCTGAGGTGCGTGTCTTCAGCCCGGTGCCACCTGTACCGGCCTCCAATGCGCATCCACAGTCCAGAGCTTCCGGCGACAGTTCCCAGTCCAGAGATTCTGGCGAACAGTTCCCAGTCCAGAGCTTCCGGCGACAGTTCCCAGTCCAGAGCTTCCGGCGACAGTTCCCAGTCCGGAACCTCTAACGACGGGCCACAGTCCGGAACCTCCAACGACGGGCCACAGTCCGGAACTTCCAATGTTGGGCCACCGTCCGGAAACTCCACCGACTTGTCTATGTGTAGTTGCCTGTCAACACTCGTTTGTATAGCTTCACGGTTTGTTTATTTTTTTTTGTTAGTTTGTTCAGTGTTTCATTCTTTAAATAAATAAGAATGTACGCACACCACGATGCGCCTTGGTCTGATCTTTATAACGAACGTGACACATTTCCTTGTCTAGTTGATAGCTTTTATATAAATGTTTTGGGAGGAAGCCAGGGAGAATTGCTATCTGACCTATTTGTTCTTAGCTCTGAGACCATCATCAAATGCCTTAAAGGTAGACTCAGAGATATGACGTAGACGGAGAAAGTAACCAGCATAGTGGGTCAATTTCCGCAACAACTAAGAGCATTGAAGCAGAAGGCTCAACTTCACCACTGTTTTGGTGACCTGGCTACCAAGCTATGATCTGTGTAAAGCGAACCCGTGCACATGCGCATATACTGTGTGAGAGCGAAGTGTTGCATCTCGCTCATCATAATATCTCTGGTGCTGCTCGTGGCAACATCATTTACCTGAATCTACTTTTAAGTGCTCTTTGAACAGACACATACTCTCCTTGGTTTACTTACCTTTCAGTGCTGACATTCCCTCAGCTCACGAGTCTCATCAGTGCTGAGGTGTAGGCCCAGCAGGTGTCTAAGGTGTAGGCCCCAGAGAGAAGTTAAGTTACATTTGAGGAGTTATACAACTGCATAGTGGTCAACATGGAATATTTAAAATCATCTTGCTTTAAGGCTGTCAAAAAACAGAAAGTAAGAGTCTGGAGAAGTTGGAAACAATATACAGCAGATTCTTGACTGACGCTGTGAGGTCAGAACGCTCGGATCAACCCTACTCCTCAGCCAGAACGTCCAGTTTCTTTATTTATGTCACTAGGGGGGTGTTCTAGGGGTGTTCTAGAATGTCTATTTCTGTGTTGGTGGTTTTGTATGATTCCCAATTAGAGGCAGCTGGTAATCGTTGCCTCTAATTGGGGATCATACTTAGGAAGCCCTATCTCCCACCTGCTTTGTGGGATATTGTTTGTGTTAGTGTGTTTGGGCACTATGTCTTCGCGGTCTTTGTAAGTTTTGTTTCTAGTTTCACTTTGTATTAAAAAGATGTGGAACTGAATGCACCTTGGTCCTCTCATTTTGAAGTTTGTGACAGAATATCCCACCAAACCAGGACCAAGCAGTGTGCCCAAAAGGGAAATGAGTTTTGAACATGGGAAGAAGTGATGGGTGGATGCGAAACCCTTCCTTGGCGGCAGACGGAAGGTAATAATGGAGGACAGTGACGACGCCAGGGTTCGCGGCCACAGAAAGCCCAAGGACAACCCCAAGATTTTGGGGGGGAGGGCACAAGGGGTGGCCGGTCGAGCCGAGGCATGAGCCAGAGACCGTCAGGGAGGCATTGGAGAAGTTGGGAGAGAGCAAGATGAGAGAGATGCTGTGCAAGTGTGTTCTGCTCTACATTCGACCAGAGGATCCGATTAGCAGTCTGGTGTAACCTGTGCTGGCTCCACACATCAGATCTCCAGTGCGCCTCCCCAGCCTGGTACGTCATGTGCCAGTTCCCTGCATTCGCTCTAAAGAGCCAAAGACCGCCATGGAGTCGATGGAGAAGTTGGGAGAGAGAGAGGAGAGAGATGTTGTGCAAGTGTGTTCTGCTCAGGATTCGACCAGAGGATCCGATTAGGGGTCTGGTGAAACCTGTGCCGGCTCCACACATCTGGACTCCAGTGCACCTCCCCAGTCCGGTACGTCCTGTGCCTTCTCCCCGCACTTGCCCTGAAGTGCGTGTCACCAGTCCGGTGCACTAGGCATCCAGTGCGCATTCACAGTCCAGAGCTTTCCGGCGACGGTTCCCAGTACAGAGCTTCCGGCGACGGTCCCCGGCCCGGAACCTCCGGCCACGGTCCCCAGCCCGGAACCTCCAGCGACGGTCAATGGTCCGGAGCTTCCAGGCAAGGTGTCCAGTTCTGTTCCAAGGCCGGAGCCTTCCTCTGCGCCGGTGCCCAGTCCGGGCGCCTAGGGCCAACTCTATTCCATGGCCGGAGCTCTCCTCTGCACCGGTGCCCAGTCCAGGCACGGCGTCCAACCCAGCTCCATGGCCGGAGCCTTCCTCGGCGCCGGTGCTCAGTCCGGGCGCCGCGTCCAACCCAGCTCCATGGCCGGAGCCGCCACCGACACTAGTCACCCCCCTACCCTCCCCACTTGATTTCAGGTTGTGCGGCCGGAGCCTGCAACTTGGATTCTCTATAGTGGTTTAGGTCAGGGTGTGACTAGGGGGGTGTTCTAGAATGTGTGTTTCTATGTTGGTGGTTTTGTATGGTTCCCAATTAGAGGCAGCTGGTTAATCGCTGCCTCTAATTGGGGATCATATTTAGGAAGCCCTATCTCCTACCTGCTTTGTGGGATATTGTTTGTGTTAATGTGTTTGGGCACTACATCTTCACGTTCTTTGTAAGTTTGGGGGGTTTTGTTTCTAGTTTCACTTTGTATTAAAAAGATGTGGAACTCAATGCACGCTGAGCCTTGGTCCGCTCATTTTGAAGTTCGTGACAATTTAACCAGGAAAAGCCGATTGAGACCCAGAGTCCCTTTTTCAAGGGAGAACTGGCCAAGAAGGCAGCAACAATCAATACATTACAGTATGAAAACATACAACATGATCCAGCCTAAAAAAAAACATTTACACTCCTCTGTAACAGAGTCTCCCATCAATATTTTAAAATCCTTCAGTGGCACAAACATATCTAGATGAAGCATGGATTGTAGATTATTCCATGCGTCTGGTGCACAAGAAGAGAAGGCAGTCTTGCCTAATACTATGAATGTCCTGGGGACTTTAAGTAGCACCCACCTAGCAGACAGGGTATGGTAACTGCTGGTGGTGAAGGAGACCAGACTACAGAGGTAAAGAGGGAGTTTACCTGAAAGGGCTTTGTAGATAAACACATACAAACCCTCCTCTCTTCCCTTTCTGCATCCTTTGACTCTCTATGTCCCCTATCCTCCAGGCCGGCTCGGTCCTCCCCTCCCGCTCCGTGGCTCGACGACTCATTGCGAGCTCACAGAACAGTGCTCCGGGCAGCCGAGCGGAAATGGAGGAAAACTCGCCTCCCTGCGGACCTGGCATCCTTTCACTCCCTCCTCTCTACATTTTCCTCCTCTGTCTCTGCTGCTAAAGCCACTTTCTTCCACTCTAAATTCCAAGCATCTGCCTCTAACCCTAGGAAGCTCTTTGCCACCTTCTCCTCCCTCCTGAATCCTCCTCCCCCTCCCCCCCTCCTCCCTCTCTGCAGATGACTTCGTCAACCATTTTGAAAAGAAGGTCGACGACATCCGATCCTCGTTGCTAAGTCAAACGACACCGCTGGTTCTGCTCACACTGCCCTACCCTGTGCTCTGACCTCTTTCTCCCTCTCTCTCCAGATGAAATCTCGCTTCTTGTGACGGCCGGCCGCCCAACAACCTGCCCGCTTGACCCTATCCCCTCCTCTCTTCTCCAGACCATTTCCGGAGACCTTCTCCCTTACCTCACCTCGCTCATCAACTCATCCCTGACGGCTGGCTACGTCCCTTCCGTCTTCAAGAGAGCGAGAGTTGCACCCCTTCTGAAAAAACCTACACTCGATCCCTCCGATGTCAACAACTACAGACCAGTATCCCTTCTTTCTTTTCTCTCCAAAACTCTTGAACGTGCCGTCCTTGGCCAGCTCTCCCGCTATCTCTCTCAGAATGACCTTCTTGATCCAAATCAGTCAGGTTTCAAGACTAGTCATTCAACTGAGACTGCTCTTCTCTGTATCACGGAGGCGCTCCGCACTGCTAAAGCTAACTCTCTCTCCTCTGCTCTCATCCTTCTAGACCTATCGGCTGCCTTCGACACTGTGAACCATCAGATCCTCCTCTCCACCCTCTCCGAGTTGGGCATCTCCGGTGCGGCCCACGCTTGGATTGCGTCCTACCTGACAGGTCGCTCCTACCAGGTGGCGTGGCGAGAATCTGTCTCCTCGCCACGCGCTCTCACCACTGGTGTCCCCCAGGGCTCTGTTCTAGGCCCTCTCCTATTCTCGCTATACACCAAGTCACTTGGCTCTGTCATAACCTCACATGGTCTCTCCTATCATTGCTATGCAGACGACACACAATTAATCTTCTCTCCTTTCCCCCTTCTGATGACCAGGTGGCGAATCGCATCTCTGCATGTCTGGCAGACATATCAGTGTGGATGACGGATCACCACCTCAAGCTGAACCTCGGCAAGACGGAGCTGCTCTTCCTCCCGGGGAAGGACTGCCCGTTCCATGATCTCGCCATCACGGTTGACAACTCCGTTGTTTCCTCCTCCCAGAGCGCTAAGAACCTTGGCGTGATCCTGGACAACACCCTGTCGTTCTCAACTAACATCAAGGCGGTGGCCCGTTCCTGTAGGTTCATGCTCTACAACATCCGCAGAGTACGCCCCTGCCTCACACAGGAAGCGGCGCAGGTCCTAATCCAGGCACTTGTCATCTCCCGTCTGGATTACTGCAACTCGCTGTTGGCTGGGCTCCCTGCCTGTGCCATTAAACCCCTACAACTCATCCAGAAAGCCGCAGCCCGTCTGGTGTTCAACCTTCCCAAGTTCTCTCACGTCACCCCGCTCCTCCGCTCTCTCCACTGGCTTCCAGTTGAAGCTCGCATCCGCTACAAGACCATGGTGCTTGCCTACGGAGCTGTGAGGGGAACGGCACCGCAGTACCTCCAGGCTCCGATCAGGCCCTACACCCAAACAAGGGCACTGCGTTCATCCATCTCTGGCCTGCTCGCCTCCCTACCACTGAGGAAGTACAGTTCCCGCTCAGCCCAGTCAAAACTGTTCGCTGCTCTGGCCCCCAATGGTGGAACAAACTCCCTCACGACGCCAGGACAGCGGAGTCAATCACCACCTTCCGGAGACACCTGAAACCCCACCTCTTCAAGGAATACCTAGGATAGGATAAGTAATCCTTCTCACCCCCCTTAAATGATTTAGATGCACTATTGTAAAGCGGCTGTTCCACTGATGTCAGAAGGTGAATTCACCAATTTGTAAGTCGCTCTGGATAAGAGCGTCTGCTAAATGACTTAAATGTAAATGTAAATGTAATACAAATGTATCAATCTGTGCATATAAAGTGAGGTCCAACCTACCATCTGGTGCAATGGTGGGGGGGTTACTTTGCATTTGTAATAAAGCGCAAGGATGCATGAGTCCAGTCTCTGTATGCTACCACTCACCCACCATTGCACATACCTAGGTATTTGTAGGATGACACTTTTTCAATGGTTAAACCACCAGATTTGACTATGCTAACGTTCTCTGGTCAGAGATCTAGCTCTGGTAAAGGTCATGAATTAAATATTTCGTACATTCTAGAACAGTTTGAGAACATAAAGGGAGGCCTGCAGTGACTGAAAAGCAGTGTGGAGCTCATCAACAGCCTGAACCAGAGAAGGAGTACATGAATATATGACTGTATCATCTGCATATAGATGGAACTTTGCTGGTTGCATCCCATTTCCCAAATCATTAATACAATTTGAGAACAACACAGGATTTAAAATGGAACCCTGGGGCACACCTCAATCAATAAAGGGGCGGCAGGGTAGCCTAGTGGTTAGAGCGTTGGACTAGAAACTGAAAGGTTGCAAGTTCATATCCCTGACCTGACAAGATACACATCTGTCATTCTGCCACTGAACAGGCAGTTAACCCACTGTTCCTAGGTCATCATTGAAAATAAGAATTTGTTCTTAATCAACTTGCCTAGATGAATAAAGGTTTAAAAAATAAATATTAAGAAAGCAAGACTTGTGATTGTCAGTATATACACATTGTGTTCTGTCAGAAAGATAGTTCCTAAACCAATGTACTGCCCCTTCACTGAGACTCATTTTTTTTAGTCTAGCTAGCAACAATTCATGGTCAACTGAATCAAAGGCCTTTGATAAATCCACAAACAGAGCAGTTTTTTAACTGTTACTTTTTATCAAGTCCATTAATGATGTCGTTTGCCACTGCGATAGCTGTAGTTGTGGTGCTGTGTCCTGATCTCAAGCCAGACTGAACCCCACTCAGTATGTTCTTTTCAATTAAGACGTTTTTTAACTGTGAGTTCACTAGGGATTCATAGGCTGGCCAGGATAGGGAGTTTAGAGATAGGACAATAGTTATTAGCATCTGAGGGATCTCCACCCTTTAGCAGTGGGAGGACATAATCTGATTTCCAAATGCTGGGTATGGAATTGGTCAAGAGACACAAGTTGAAAATGTGAGCCACAGGTTCAGTAATAATACCAGCTGCTATTTTTAAGAGGTAGGGGTCCAGGTTGTCTGGACCTGCAGACTTTTTAGAGTCTATTATCTTTAGTGCTTTATAGACCACAGTATAAGAAACAGGCACAAAGTTAAAATGGTTCACATGAGGGCCTATATCATAGTTGACTGTACCAGAACTTACATTAAGCTGCACTACACTGGACGGTTATGACTTAGAATATGTGGACAACTACAAATACCTAGGTGTCTGGTTAGATTGTAAACTCTCCTTCCAGACTCACATGAAGCATCTCCAATCCAAAATGAAATCTAGAATTGGCTTTCTATTTCGCAACAAAGCCTCCTTCACTCATGCTGCCAAACATACCTTTGTAAAACGGACTATCCTACCAATCCTTGACTTCGGCAATGTAATTTACAAAATGGCCTCCAACACTCTACTCAGCAAATTGGATGTAGTCTATTACAGTGCCATCCGTTTAGTCACCAAAGCCCCATATACTACCAACCACTGCGACCTGTAAGCTCTTGTTTTGGCTGGCCCTTGCTTCATATTCGTCGTCAAACCCACTGGCTCCAGGTCATCTATAAGTCGTTGCTAGATAAAGCCTCGACTTATCTCAGCTCATTGGTCACCATAGCAACACCCACCCATAGCACACGCTCCAGCAGGTATATTTCACTGGTCATCCCCAAAGCCAACACCTGCTTTGGCCGCCTTTCCTTCCAGTTCTCTGTTGCCAATGACTGGAGCAAATTGCAAAAATCACTGAAGCTGAGACTTATATCTCCCTCTCTAACTTTAAGCATCAGCTGTCAGGGCAGTATACTGATCACTGTACCTGTACACAGCCCATCTGTAAATAGCACACCCAACTACCTCATCCCCATATTGTTATTTATTTAGTTTTTGCACTTTTGCACCCCAGTATCTCTACTTGCACATCATCTGCACATCGATCACTTCAGTGTTGATGCTAAATTGTAATTATTTCGCCTCTATGGCCTATGTATTGCCTTACCTCCCTAATCTTACTACATTTGCACACACTGTATATAGACTTTTCTATTGTTTTATTGACTGTGCGTTTGTTTATGTTTTTGTTTTTGTCGCACTGCTTTGCTTTACCTTGGCCAGGTTGCAGTTGTAAATGAGAACTTGTTCTCAACTGGCCTACCCGGTTAAATAAAGGTGAAATATTTTTTTTTTTAAATAAATAAATAAAAACATTAGAGGCCTGGCCCCCACCATTATCTAAAACTGAACCAGCAGATATGAAGTGCTTGTTAAAAACCCCTACAATATGGGCTTCATCTTTCACTTCATTAGAATCCATCATTAAATGGTCAGGAAGGCCAGAGGATACATTAGAACCTGACACTGGTTTGATTGGCTTCCAGAACTTGGTAGGGTTGTTTAGGTTCTCTGTGACTGCATTTAAATAGTCATCTGATTTGGACTTCCTGATCAATCCTGTGCATTTGTTTCTTAGCACCCTGAAGGAGGCCCAGTAAACAGGAGCATTTGTATGTCTAGCTTGAGCCCAAGAGACATTTCTCTTTCTAATTAATTCTGTCAAGTTATCAGAAAAGCAGGGATTGTCCCTTCCACTGATTCTACATTTCTTCACAGGGGCATGCTTATCACAAATCTCATATAAAAATAGTCCCAGGCAGTGACTGTCAACATCAGGAATCAAACGTACTCTGTCAATATTATGGTACAGATCATGTAAGAAAGCTTGCTCATCAAATTGTCTACATTTAAAAAAAATAATATATATATATAACAAGGTTTGGCTTTGGTCATTTTTGTATTTATAACACAAACAATTGCACAGTGATCACTGACATCATTAAAGAATATCCCAGTCGATGTGTATTTGTGAGGGATATTCGTTAGAAGAACGCGCAATAGCGTTGATTTGTTAGGTGCTCTGGGATTCGGTCTTGTAGGCGCATTAATTAATTGAGCAAGATTCAGAGAGTCACACAGTTCTTTAAAAGAGTCCAATACAAATCTCCTTAAATAATTCAGATTGGACAATTTGACAATACTTTGAAAGCACCGTTGCTATTCTGTCTGCACTGTTTGACGGGACTGTAAGTTAGCCGTAGTTGGCTAGCTAGCAAGCAAGGGATAAAAACATTGCCAGCCAGTATGGCAATAGAACATGTATAACGAACGACTGTGTTGCGTCCACAGATACAGAACAAAAAGGCAATGACTGGGTCACGTCTCTGGCAACCGAACCAATAGAACGAACGACCAGCCGGCTTGAGTAGCAACCCTAGATTTGTTTCAGGACTATATCTTCTGGAAGGATGAAATAGTATGAATAAATTCATCAAAATAACGTTTTTAATGAAAACATGTCAATCATTATGTAACAGCGTTTTTCGTTTGTCGAAAGAGAGTGCAGCGTGTTGGTTACTCATGTTTTTAATAGAACAAATGACGATACATGAAATAACAAAAACAACAAACGGAACGTGAAAAACCTATACAGCCTGTCTGGTGAACACTAACACAGAGACAGGAACAATCACCCACGAAATACAAAGTGAAACCCAGGCTACCTAAATACGGTTCCCAATCAGAGACAACGAGAATCACCTGACTCTGATTGAGAACCACCTCAGGCAGCCAAACCTATGCAACACACACCCCTAATCAGCCACAATCCCAATAACTAAAAAACCCCACTAAGAAATACAACAAACATAAACCCATGTCACACCCTGGCCTGACCAACTAATTAACTAAAACACAAAATACTAAGACCAAGGCGTGACAGAACCCCCCCCTAAGGTGCGGACTCCCGGACGCACCTCAAAACCGTAGGGAGGGTCCGGGTGGGCGTCTGTCCATGGTGGCGGTTCCGGCTCGGGACGTGGACCCCACTCCATAAATGTCATAGTTCCTCCCCTTCGCGTCCTGGGATGATCCACCCTCGCCGCCGACCATGGCCGAATAGTCCTCACCCAGAAACCTACTGAACAGAGGAGCAGCTCGTGACTGAGGGGCAGCTCGGGACTGAGGCAGCTCGGGACTGAGGGGAAGCTCGGGACTGAGGGGCAGCTCGGGACTGAGGGGCAGCCCAGTACTGAGAGGAAGCCCAGTACTGAGAAGAAGCCCAGTACTGAGATGAAGCCCAGCCAGGCAGTTGAATCCGGCAGATCCTGGCTGACTGGCGGATCTGGAAGAGTCTGGTTGACTAGCAGATCTGGAAGAGTCTGGTTGACTGGCAGATCTGGAAGAGTCTGGCTGAATGGCAGATCTGGAAGTGTCTGGCTGAATGGCAGATCTGGAAGAGTCTGGCTGACTGGCAGATCTGGAAGAGTCTGGCTGACTGGCAGATCTGGAAGAGTCTGGCTGACTGGCAGATCTGGAAGTGTCTGGCTGACTGGCAGATCTGGAAGAGTCTGGCTGACTGGCAGATCCTGGCAGACTGACGGCTCTGGCTGCTTCATGCTGACTGACGGCTCTGGCTGCTCCATGCTGACTGGCGGCTCTGGCTGCTCCATGCAGATTGACAGCTCTGGCGGCTTCTTGCAGACTGACAGCTCTGACTGATCCATGTAGACTGGCAACTCCATGCAGACTGGCAACTCCATGCAGACTGGCAGCTCCTTGCAGACTGGCAGCTCCTTGCAGACTGGCAGCTCCTTGCAGACTGGCAGCTCCTTGCAGACTGGCAGCTCTAGCTGCTCCATGCAGACTGGCAGCTCCTTGCAGACTGGCAGCTCTAGCTGCTCCATGCAGACTGGCAGCTCCTTGCAGACTGGCAGCTCTAGCTGCTCCATGCAGACTGGCAGCTCCTTGCAGACTGGCAGCTCTAGCTGCTCCATGCAGACTGGCAGCTCTGGCTGCTCCATGCAGACTGGCAGCTCCTTGCAGACTGGCAGCTCTAGCTGCTCCATGCAGACTAGCAGCTCAGGCTACTCCGAACAGGCAGGACTCCGGATGCGCTGGAGAGGAGAAAGGCTCCGACAGGGCAGGAGAGGCGAGGCGCACTGTAGGCCTGATGCGTGGTGCTGGCACTGGTGGTATTGGGCCGAGGACACGCACAGGAAGCCTAGTGCGGGGAGCTGCTACCGGAGGGCTGGGGTGTGGAGGTGGTACTGGATAGACCGGACCGTGCAGGCGCACTGGAGCTCTTGAGCACAGAGCCTGCCCAACTTTACCTGGTTGAATACTCTCGGTTGCCCTGCCAGTGCTGCGAGGTGGAATAGCCCGCACTGGGCTATGTAGGCGAACCGGAGACACCGAGCGCAAGGCTGGTGCCATGTAAGCCGGCCCAAGGAGACGCACTGGGGACCAGATGCGTAGAGCCGGCTTCATGGCATTTGGCTCGACGCTCAATCTAGCCCGGCCGATACACGGAGCTGAAATATACCGCACCGGGCTATGCACCTGCACTGGGGACACCGTGCGCACCACTGCATAACACGATGCCTGCCCGGTCTCTCTAGCCCCCGGTAAGCACAGGGAGTTTGCGCAGGTCTCCTACCTGGCATAGCCATACTCCCTGATAGCCCCCCCCCAATACATTTTTGGGGCTGATTCCCGGGCTTCCATCCACGTCGCCGTGCTGCCTCCTCATACCAGCGCCTCTCCGCTTTAGTCGCTTCTAGTTCCTCCTTGGGGCGGCGATATTCACCAGGCTGAGCCCAGGGTCCTTTTCCGTCCAGTTCCTCCTCCCATGTCCAATTCTCCAAGTGGTGTAGCCTCTCCCACTGAAGCTGCTTCTGTTGCCTCTCGTGTAGCTCCTGCCTGTTAACACGCTGCTCGGTCCGTGTGTGGTGGGTGATTCTGTAACGGCGTTCTTCGTTTGTCGAAAGAGAGTCGGACCGAAATGCAGCGTGTTGGTTACTCATGTTTTTAATAGAACAAATGACGAATACACAAAATAACAAAAACAACAAACGGAACGTGAAAAACCTATACAGCCTGTTTTTTTTATTTTTATAAAAAATAATTTATTATCTTCAGTACCATTCATTCTTTACAACTCATAATTTACATACATACTCAAATAATGGTATTTTTAATTAAACTAATTAAATTAAACTAAACATAAACCCCAAACAAAACCTCAGGGGAGCATCTTCCCTCCCCGTCACCCTACAAAATATCTTTCCCTATCTCCCCGTCCCTAATCTATCCTCTTACAAATCTAAATGACACCCAGCCCTAAACCCCCCTTCCACCTCTCCCGAGCAGCATGCTGCCCTCACTTCCTCTCCTCCCTCTTCATCCTCCCCCTCAAATCTCCTTCCACTCTCCTCACTATCCCTTCCACCCCCCAATCTCTCCCTGTCTTCTCCATGTTCAGCCTTGCTTCCCACAGCCCCCGTTTAAAGAGACTCATGAGAAGCCAGAGCAGAAACCTGTCCCTATCCGTCCCTCTCGCTCTCCCTACACCTCTCTCTAACCTGGCCCACGTCAATACAAAATCCTCCTTTACCAAACCTAACAACACCCGTGCCCTAGCCCATACTACTCCGGCAAAGGCACAGTCCCAAAAGACATGGCGCACAGTCTCCTCCCTGCCACAAGAGGATCTTGGACAGGTGGGGGATTGCACTAAACCATACCGGTACAAGATGGAACGTACCGGCAGACACTTATGAAGGCTCAACCAATTCAGGTCCTTGAGCCTGTTGTCCAGACCCCGCACCTGCACTCCCTCCCAGACCACTTCCGAGATGCCTACTACAGGTGCCGGACTCTCTGCCTTTCTGACCTCCTCGTACAGGTGCCTATGATCTAAACCTACTCGGGCAACTTCAACCGCAGCCACTTGGCCGCATGACCAAAGTGCCACGGCAGCTGTTCCGCCCGAGGACCCGTGTTAGACCACACCATTATGCTTCTCGCCTGATACGAGAAAAATACCTGCAGGAGGTAACCGGACGGGTGTATCACTGGCTGAGCAAGCTCCGTTAACAAGAAAGAAACAAAAATTGTGTCCAGCTTGAGGGGGAAATGTGGTACCCCCCTACCGCCCTCCCCGATGGGACAGATCATGCGTGCCCTGGCGACCCATTCATACCTGCCACTCCACATAAACTGAAAAACAAGCCTCACTAGAGGCCTCCTCAGACAAGCCGGCAATGGGTAGATGTATGCCAAATACAAAAGCGACAGCAAGACATCCACCTTTAGGACCAGGACTTTGCCCATAAAAGACAAATACCTAGCTTTCCACATTGCTAGCTTCCTCTGTACTACTGCGATACGCATGCTCCAGTTTAGCGTCGCTGAGCCGGAGGTCTCAAAATGGACCCCGAGAATCCTCAGGTCCCCCTCACAGAGAGATAACCCCCCAGGCACATCCGTTCTACCGCGCCATCTTCCGAAAAACTTGACGGAAGACTTTGCATGGTTCAGAACTGCTCCCGACGCTCGAGTGAAATCCCCAAAGATGGCAAGGGACCTTGTCAGGCACGAGTCCTTGCACAACAGCAAGGAAGTGTCGTCGGCGTACTGCGTCATCATAACATGCAGTCCACCACTTCCAGAGATCAGCAAACCTTCCACCCCTGTGTCTGCCCTAATGGCAGCCCCCAGAGGCTCCATGTACAGAACGAAGAGGAGAGCCGAGAGTGGGCACCTCTGCCTGACCCCAGACGAGAGGTCAAAAACATCACCCAAGTGACTATTTACACAAACTCGGCACCCCGCTCCGACATATAATGTACGAATCCATCCTATAAACTTCTCCCCAAATCCTAATCGACCTAACACTCTGAATTAAAAGGATCTATTCACACGATCGAAGGCTTTCGCCTGATCTAGCGCTGCTACCATAAAAGGCAGTCCTCTATCTTCAACCCAAGCGATGGAGTCCCTGATTAACTGTAGGTTCCATCTAATAGAGCGGCCCTCTACCCCGCACGTCTGATCCTCATGAACGACGTAGGGAAGGGCTGTGCGCAACCGGTCTGCTAAAACCTTTGCAAGTAGCTTGTAATCTACACACAGCATGGTCAATGGCCGCCAGTTGCCAAGGTCTGTTACTTCCCCCTTCTTATATAAAAGTGACAGCACACCAACAGCCATTGATCCCACCGGGACCCCCGTCTCAAGGATGGCCTTCAAGATTTCGAGGACCACTGGTCCAAGTATACCCCAAAACTTGAGATAAAACTCAGCCGGCAGCCCATCCATCCCAGGCACCTTCCCTTTTCCCATCCTCCTAAGAGCGCTCTCAACCTCTTCTAGTGAGATCTGGGCCTCCATCACTTCTCTAATGTCCTCCGGCAACCGCCTGGACAAGTGTTCTACAAACACATTTCCCTGCTCTACATCTATTTCCCTTTCCTTAAATAATCCTTGGAAATGATCAGTTGTCACCCTGACCATATCCTCTGGTTCTCTAACTATACTACCATTTTCTTCCCTAACACCATGCATTACCTTCCTACTCTGTCTTGCCCTAACCAACTTAAAGAACATAGCAGAACAAGTCTCATTATGTTCTAGAAAGCCACTATGCGCACGCTCCAGGAAAGCTCGAGCCTTCCGCTCCTGCAACTCCCTGAGCTGCGCCTTTAGGGTTGCGGATCTCTCCCAGTCAAATGACCCGCCGAGGTTGCCTGCCTCGTATTCGAGTTCAATTAACCTTTCGATACAATCCACCTCCCTCCTCTCCTCCCTTTTTTTCCTCTTGCAATACCCTATTATAAAAGCCCTAATCCTCACCTTAACTAATTCCCACCACTCTAACACCCCCTCGCACATGGACCGGAGGCCCTCAAGCCTCCTAAAGAAACCATAAAACCCGTCAACAAAAGCCTGCTCCTCCAGCACATCCCGATCTAGCTTCCAGTACCCCTTACCAAAGAGACAGACTGGCGACCCCACCTGCAGGAGCACCCCGTCGTGATCCGAAAAGAAAACAGGCAACAGCCGCCCAGACAACTTACCCAAAGACCTGGGTACAAAAATATAATCGAGCCTCCGCTCAACCCCCCTGGAGTTGCGCCATGTAGGACCGTCCATTTTCGGAGTAGTGTGCATACCACCATCTACCAGACCATGGCAAGCCATTAGCCTAGCAATGGCGCCTGCACTGTTATCCCCCCTCTTCCTAAATCTGTATTAAAATCCCCCCCTATCACTAATTTCCTATTTGTGACACACAGGGGCGTCAGACAGTCCACCATCTCCTTCCTGTCTGCCACCACCTGTGGCCCATACACCACCACTAATCTAAATTTACAATCCCTTATCGTGACATCCACCCCTATAACCCTGCCCTGCATTACCACAAAAGAATCCTCCACTTTTACCTCCCTGTGCCCACACAAAATCCCTACCCCCGATGAGTGCACCCCCTACACCCCAAACCGACTCCCCCTTGTCCCACTCCCTCTTAAATCTACTAACATCCCCTCCATCCCTCAGGTGAACCTCCTGTAAAAACAAAAATCAAACCCCACACCCTCCAAATAACTAAAAACCGCCCTCCTCTTAACAATATCTCTTAAACCCCTTACATTTAAACTAACAAAAGTAAAATCAGACTCCATGAAAAAAAAACATGTAATACACTCAAATTCTAAACCCAGACAGAAAAAAAAAACAGGAGACTCACCCGATGCTCCCCTGCTCCATATCTACCGGTGAGAACACCATCCGTAATCCCGACATCCCCCCCTCTTCCTCCATCACACCATCCCAGGATGCAGGAATAGTGTTTGGCTCCGGGGTGCCCTGCACCCTGGGTCTACCCCCACAATCCTCACCCTCCCCAGTGTTGCAGCTGGTTTGGAAAAAAATTGGGGAGGCTGAGTCCCCAAACAAAAAACTCCCCACCTCCTCCTGTACCCAGTCCTGAGTCTTGTTAGGTGTGTCCCCACCCAAATGAAGTTGAGAGCCTTGGGAAACCAGCAGCAACCCAGAGGTTTCTCCCACCCCTATCACTCTCTTGGCCTTCCCCTCCCCCTCACTGTCGACCAATCGCACCCTCCTCTTCATTCTCTTCTTTGGTGATGGCGGCAGTGGAGAGATACCAACCCCCCGCTGCCAGCTCCTCCACCATACCCCTCATCTCTTCCACCATGTCACTTTCCCCCCAGTCCACTTGCTCTTCCACCGTCTTCTTCTCCACCACTCCTCCCTCACTTTCTTCTCTCTCATGCTCCTCCACCCGGTTGCCTTCTTCTGCCGCTTTTCCTGGTTCTCCTACTCTCGTGCCTTCCGTTTCCTTCTCTCTTCCATCCGCCGCTTCTTGCTCCTCTTCCTTCCTTGTGGCCTTCCCCTCTGGACTTGTACTCTTGTCATGAGGCGTGCTTCCTTCCCCTCCCCTTCTTCCCCCATCCCCCGCTCCTGCTCCCCCCCCAGCCGCAGACGCATATGACCTCTGACGGGCCGGGCACCCCCTCCACAGGTGTGCTGACGAGCCACACCCATGGCATGTCTTAGGCTTGTCACAATCCCTCGCCTCGTGATCCTCAGATCCACAAAATCTGCATTTTCTCATGCTGCACGAGGCGAAAATGTGTCCGTAGGTCATACAGCGCCTGCAAAATGGGGGCTGACGTGCATAAAACAATGTCCCCCTGTCAGCCCCAAGGGAGAACATAGCAGGAGGATGGAGGTATACCATGTCCCTTTGGGTCCTCCCTGAGAAGGGCCTGGAAACCTCTCCTCCCATTCCAAAACCCAAGGGAGTCTTTGAGGTGCCTAGCTGAGGAAACGTTATCCATGTATCTCCCCAGAAAAGCCCTCACCTCTTCATCCTTAACGTAAGGGTTGTAAATGTTAACAGTTACAACCCTAAAGTTATTTTTCGCCAGGCTTGATATTTCGTAGTGGCACATCGGCCTCTCACCTCCCACTGCTCTTGCCCTTCTCAGGATATCATCATGTTTTTCTTCTGTATATAGCGCGACGTCGTATGCTCCCTCCAACGAGTTGCCTTGGAAACAAAACACGTCCTTCACAGTCAGCTTTAGAATCCCCATCAATATTATCCTTCCAAAAGATTCCCGTCCTAAAGGCTCCAACTCCTTTTCCTTCCAAGCAAAACGAATCGTGTTGGCCAGCCCAATCCCAGGGACCGACCGTGATGATGTATTTAGCACCATCTCCGCAAGGAGAATGGCGCTCGTACTCTTCTCTTCCAATACAAGAAAAAAAAGAAAATCCAAAGTGACCGAGCCTGTCTGGTGAACACCAACACAGAGACAGGAACAATCACCCACGAAATACAAAGTGAAACCCAGGCTACCTAAATACGGTTCCCAATCAGAGACAACGAGAATCACCTGACTCTGATTGAGAACCGCCTCAGGCAGCCAAACCTATGCACCACACACCCCTAATCAGCCACAATCCCAATAACTAAAAAACCCCACTAAGAAATACAACAAACATAAACCCATGTCACACCCTGGCCTGACCAACTAATTAACTAAAACACAAAATACTAAGACCAAGGCGTGACACATTATTTGAATATGTTGGTAACCCGCTGTATAAAAGTGATAATGACCTCGAAGTCAGTGTTTGGAGGATATATTGGCACCGTTTGCCGACCCTTGACTTCGTCTCGGACCTAACAACCCCTGTGCCAATATTCTCCAAAAACTGTCTTCTCAGGCATTATCACTTAAATAGCACTGGTGTCTCCATTCAAGTCAATGATGGCATAATGGGTGGACTGGTGACTATAGAGAGTGTATCCACAGGAATTTATACATGAGCTAGCAACTTTTGACAGACTGGTTTCGGCTGGACGAACAAAAAAATGGTTGCCGGTTGCAACCGGATACCAACTGTGTTCTGTGGAGAAAAAAGTGTTCCAATAGCTGCATAATCACCCTGTTTGGAGGGTAGCTGTGAGGGTAATTGAATCTGGATCAAATCCTCTGTTGTCCTCGAGCTCATTAATAATGTTTGAAGATGGCAGAAAGGCCAGTCTCTTTTGGCACATGACATGGAGTACAGAGAGTGGATTAGATAAAGAGACTGGTACCCAGGCTCATGTTAATATGATATTTGAGTGAAAGTGACTAACGAAATCAATGGGGGCCCCCTGGAGGTCAAGGCCCTGGGGCACGTGCCCTGTGTGCCCAGTCGGTAATTTGGCCATAATTACTACAAGTTTAGATAGCTGGCTAAACTAACTAGACTAATTAACCAATAAAAAATATGACAGGCTAATTGAGTGACTGTCACTACTGATGCACAACCAATTTTCAAAATTGCTCCTTGTTTATTATACTATTAAAAAAATGGCCAAGTCTGGACCTCAGTGTCCTCTTATGTAGCTACAGCCATGCCCACATCCTCTGAGAGATGAAATTGTTCTGTCTGTTGTCTCACTCTCTGCAGGTGAACGCAGTGTAACACTCTGGTGGCCTAATACATGGACTAGATATAATAATAACCACATCCATGTAAGGTCTGCATTCATTCCACTGTATGACCTCATTCTAGAACATAACCAGAACTGTGACTTACCTAATTCTAGAACACAACCATGACTAACCCCTTTATATTGTTGGCAAGTGAAATCACAGAATGCCATCTGAAGCCACGACCACGCATGTCTCTTGAATAATGCAGTGAGATGGTGGGCTGGCCAACGACTGTATCATACTATTTATGGGTGTGAATGAGATGTATGATGAACTGTGTCAAGTGTTGGAAGGAGGGAGGAGAGTCATGTGTGGAAATCTACACTATGCTGTGCCTTTTACAACATTGTACTGAACAGTTATGATAGAGTGCCTTATGATTTATGCTGTTGTCTTGGACATCTAATTGTATCCCCCTATGTGATTTTTATTGGATAATAAATTAGCCACAGCACATATAAGCAATATGTATTTTGTACCATCAGTCTGGAACGTTGTTCTCTCAGGACCGTCAGTTCAGGTCTTTGTAGGTCAAATGTTTACCGAGACATATTCTCGCAGGACCAGACCATGACACTGAACACTCGTTCAAGGATGGCTTGAGGTGAGATGCCTGTAGACCCGATGTAGACACAAGACCCAATGCCTAGATGCTTTTCAGGCACTCCACTGGGTCCTAGAGCAGAGCATGGACAGAACAGAGCCAGGCTGGGTTAGGAGGGGATCATTCTGCCTCCCTGTGAGCCGTGTGAGAGTAAGCTTTGCTCTAAGGGCTTGTCGGGAAAGACAGCCACATTGTTTAAAGCTCCAGGAGATTACCCCAGTCCTAACTGCTGTGAGGCTGTGATATGAGGGCTGGATGGATTTACAGCAGGTTGGCTCAGGCTGAAGTGGGAGCTGAACTGAATTGAAGTGAGCCTGTTTTCTGTCTGACTATCCTGCGGCAGGTACTGGACTTGACAGACAGGTCTGTCTATACCAGTAGAGCGCAAGGAATATCAGTCAGGGACATATTGTTTAATCCCTGTTGCCACGGTCTGCATCACTGTTATACCAGAGAGGGATTGGTCTCATTGAGAAGGTCTCTACCACTGTAAAAGCAGAGAAGGATGGAGTCAGAGGTGAGGGGCCTGTGGTGATGAACCTCCACAGCCTCACATTTAAAAGGCTCTCATTACACCAAGGACATTGCAATAAGAGACTGTGTGTTGTAAATCTTTTGGTTTCAATTTGTTTTGAATGGTACTGACATTATATGTTACCCACATAATAAGAACCATCAAATGCCAAAGTGTAGCCAATCAGATGAATACTAGGAATCAAATACCAAGGGACATACAATGTAATATAATATAAAGTGTCATGTATATCATATATGTAGGCTACACTACAGCGGGTATCTCACGCATCTACAGGGACATCCTGAGGTTCCCTGCAACAACCAATTAAAATGTCCGACCACATTAATGTCTGAACAGAAACGGTGCACGGTGATGATTATAGAAGATGAGAGATCATCATTTGTCAAGATCACACTTTATGTTATAATGATATAATTATAAGGGCATTACAAAGACAAGCCTCCTTGACATCTCCAATATGAATTGATTCACTTTTACCCTCTCACTTTTACATCTCTTGTAAATAGAGTCCTTTGCCAGGGTGTCTGTCTAAAAAGATACCTGTTATCTATATACTGCAATCACTTTCAACTGGACAAATTAAGTGCACTATATAGGGAATTAGGCTGCCATTTTTGATGTAGTAGCCTATAGATGAACCCACATCCACTAACTTATTATAGGGGACTAATAGTGCTCTTTTTCCTACCTTTGTCCCTTCAATAGAGATTTGTGTCTCACCTAATGGAAAGCTGAGGCAGGTTCATGACTGGATATTTACAGCTGCTCCAGTCCACTATTTACATACTTTATGGCCTATCCAATGAGCAGAGGGACGGAGATGGAAGCCATTTGCAGTTCAACCCTCAGGGGAGAGAGAGGCTGACCTCTAACTTAGATTAGAGACCAGTCGGCTGACAGGTTTACTAAGCTGGAGCAGTGATGGGAGCCCCATGAAACTATAGTACACTGTATGGTGGGAAAGCAGAGAAGAGAACCCATGGTGGTCACAAAGGTGTATATTTACAGACACAAAGATGTATATTTACAGACACAAATGGGTATATTTACAGACACAAATGTGTATATTTACAGACACAAATGTGTATATTTACAGACGCAAATGTGTATATTTACAGACGCAAATGTGTATATTTACAGACGCAAATGTGTATATTTACAGACGCAAATGTGTATATTTACAGACACAAAGATGTATATTTACAAATGTGTATATTTACAGACACAAAGATGTATATTTACAGACACAAATGTGTATATTTACAGACACAAATGATGTATATTTACAGACACAAATGTGTATATTTACAGACACAAATGTGTATATTTACAGACGCAAATGTGTATATTTACAGACACAAATGTGTATATTTACAGACACAAAGATGTATATTTACAGACACAAATGTGTATATTTACAGACACAAAGATGTATATTTACAGACACAAATGTGTATATTTACAGACACAAATGTGTATATTTACAGGTACAATTCATAGTGCTCAATATCTCAGAATTAGAAGTTAACATGGGGAAGTTAGGCTCATTTTTCTCTGTAGTCTGTTGGCATGGTAAATAAATACACACAGCTAATAGCTGACTGCTCAAAACACAACAATGTCCACAGTAATAAGCTAGTCTGTCAGGTGTGATATAATATACCTCTAAAATCGTCTTGGTTGTTATTAGATACTCACAGGACTTTCCTCCAGAAAAAAAGTGGGTCTGGGCTGTTAATCAAAACATGGGTCTGGGCTGTTAATCAAAACATGGGTCTGGGCTGTTAATCAAAACATGGGTCTGGGCTGTTAATCAAAACATGGGTCTGGGCTGTTAATCAAAACATGGGTCTGGGCTGTTAATCAAAACATGGGTCTGGGCTGTTAATCAAAAACATGGGTCTGGGCTGTTAATAAAAAAAACATGGGTCTGGGCTGTTAATGGGTCTGGGCTGTTAAAAAAACATGGGTCTGGGCTGGGTCTGGGCTGTTAATCAAAACATGGGTCTGGGCTGTTAATCAAAACATGGGTCTGGGCTGTTAATCAAAACATGGGTCTGGGCTGTGGGCTAATAAAAACATGGGTCTGGGCTAATAAAAACATGGGTCTGGGCTGTTAATAAAAACATGGGTCTGGGCTGTTAATAAAAACATGGGTCTGGGCTGTTAATCAAAACATGGGTCTGGGCTGTTAATCAAAACATGGGTCTGGGCTGTTAATAAAAACATGGGTCTGGGCTGTTAATAAAAACATGGTTCTGGGCTGTTAATCAAAACATGGGTCTGGGCTGTTAATCAAAACATGAGTCTGGGCTGTTAATCAAAACATGGGTCTGGGCTGTTAATCAAAACATGGGTCTGGGCTGTTAATAAAAACATGGGTCTGGGCTGTTAATCAAAACATGAGTCTGGGCTGTTAATCAAAACATGGGTCTGGGCTGTTAATAAAAACATGGGTCTGGGCTGTTAATAAAAACATGGGTCTGGGCTGTTAATCAAAACATGGGTCTGGGCTGTTAATAAAAACATGGGTCTGGGCTGTTAATCAAAACATGCGGTGGTGTCGTGGTGTAGTTGTGTTGTTGTGCTGAGCAATTATTTTCTCCTGTTTAATGTCTTGTTAGTGGCACCTCACCACACTCAGCCAACCCATTCCCTCCCCCCTGTGATTTGAGGGGATTGTTTTCTCTATGCGTCATTGAGACGCTCCCAGAAAGCAATAAAGTGACAGAAAACACAGCAGTATGATGGGAAACAACCATAATGTCCCAGTCTATTCCGCATAGATGGGCAGTAGCATTATACAGTTTAGGTAGTGGGATTTAAACTTTCTGATGAACACCTTATTAGGATGGAGTTTGGGATGTTGTATTGTTACTGCCCCCGGAACCATGTCGCATTCAATTTTGACAAGTTAACGTGATCAAACTTCTATAATGCAGTGAGTTGATGAAATCATTCTTGTTCGCGTTCCAGTCTTCACTACAGTAAAGTAGGAGGCTGCGGTTGAATTCAGTTCTATCAGCACGAATAGCTCCTCGAGGCAGAGAGAGCTATATTTTATTCAGCACCGTATTCAGCATAAACAGATGTTAAAATTGTACTTTTCAGCAATAAGACTCAATGAGCTCTATTGGTAGCTGCAGATTGAGGTCACGGGTGGTCAGTGATTTAAATAACCCTGACCAATAATTTTTCTCGGATCTCATTCTCAAATTACAGCAGATTCTCCAGCAGTGTCACTCTCTTGATAGTCTCTTGTGACAGATGTTAACATTTAAATGTTAACCAAAAATAATAGTTGGCCAAAGCACACGCTAGATTTGGTTGTGGTACTAAGATAACTCTTCAAATGAACCACTATGATTTGACTTAAACATATTGAATGGCATCTCTCTGCTACATTATGATATTTATTGAACAGTTAGGAACAAATTCTTATTTACAATGATGGCCTACTGGGGAACAGTGGATTAACTGCCTTGTTCAGGGACAGAAAGACAGATTTTTACCTTGTCAGCACAGGGATTCAACCCAGCAACTTTTCAGTTACTGGCCCAATGCTCTAACCACTAGGCTACCTGCCGCCTAACAAAACTGGTTCATTTGGTTGGGAGTCTTGTTTTTCCTCTAGGTGCTCTTGGTCACACTTCCCTGCAAAAAGGAGGGATTGGGAGTCATAGAGATAGAATTATGGAACATTGACTTGAATGGGGATTCCAGTTCTAGTAATTATATTTATATGTTGGCAGCTGCCTGCCTCTAGTTCCTGTAGTGCTGTGAGGGCACAGGAGAGAGAGAGAAGCTGGCTCACAACATTTTACTGTAGATGCTCTTCAACGATATCTGCACCAGACACGCACATGCCTGCCTTGTCGAAAGTGCTAACACTGTAACTTGGTCTAGCTCATATTTTGGAATGGCATTTTAACTGTACCCAGTGGATAATAGGCAGAATCTACCATACATCCAGAACTGATTAGTGAAGGTGCTGGAGGCAAAAGGAAAAACAGGAAAAAGTCTCTGCACACATTCAGTCAGATGCACATTTCTTATTGTGGCTGAGCTTTCAGTCAGTCGACCTTCATGAGAGCACTGTACCCAGTGGGAAAGCTAACATCAACCATGGAACACGGTTTTGTGAGTAAGATGGGAGGAAAGAAACTGCACAAAGATCTGTGTTGCATTATGTAACAAAAACAATGTGACTAACATAAAGGTTTTGAGACGTTGATTGACTGCACCAACTGAAATTCGGTTGAAGGTGTAGAACAGATTGCTGGGTAGCAAGAAATGTAGATCAAATAATGAGGGTTTTTGTTTTAATCACAATTCCAAGCATACTTTTGTATCAAAAGCTTTCAATACATATGAACACACACACACACACACACACACACACACACACACACACACACACACACACACACACACACACACCTATAATACAAGAGTACATGAACACACACTTTCACCATTCATGCACATTATATAAGTGACCAAGTCAGGGTTTTCTTTGATTTCATTAGCCGTGATTAATCAGTCTGACATCCCTTGGTCTGGCTGTTTAGTGTCTGGAAGAGACCTGATAGATAGAAGCTCAATTTGTATTGAGCTTAACAGTGGTTGACCGAAGGACTGGCTGGGACTGCTGTACAGAAAGGAAAGCAGCTCTGGTAAGCTCTGAGAGGAGACAGAGTCAGTGACTGACTGGAGGTGTAGCCTAGTGGCTAGAGAATTGGACAAGTAACCAAAAGGTTGTTGGATCAAATCCCCAAGCTGACAAGGTAAAAAGCTGTCATTCTGCCCCTGAGCAAGGCAGTTAACCCACTGTTCCCCAGGCAATGTGGATGTTGATTAAGGCAGCCCCCCACACCTCTCTGATTCAGAGGACACATTTCAGTTGTACAATTGACTCAGGTATCCCCACTTTATACATGGGATTGGGGGTAAGAAACTGTTACATAAGTGCAATTTCTCTCAAGCACACACACTCTCTTGCTTTATCTCACACACTCTCTGATTCTCTTTCCCTCTCTCACTCTCTTACTCACACTCACTCACTCTCTTCTTTTTCAAAGAGAATATTAAACACTCATGCTTATCCAATAGAAACTCAACAGAAAAACACCCAAAGGGAAAATGGATCCATCCTGCTCTTTTGTCATATCTGTCTAAAACTGATGAAGCTGACAAGCTTTGTCTCCATTCATCATGACAAAATGACCAAAACGCTCATTTTTTCAAAACTGTCATGGTTGAAAGGTGAGGAAGGCTTTACTGAATAGATGAGAAGGGAATATTCATGCTTGGTAATCACCCCATGAACCCCCTTTCCTCATGAATCATTAAAGGTGCACTATAAATTGGAAAACTAAACTTCAGAACGGAAGCACAGAAATATAGTGCACACACTGTAGAACAGATCAACCGTTTCTTAGACTTGCTTTCAATGAGACTGATAGTTCTATAACTAAGGTTGGGTCGCCCAAAAAGTTACATAGTGCAGCTTTAACAAAGATACAAATGAAAGAATTTGACCTCAATTAGTGGGCTACTTTTACCTGATGGGCTCTGCAGCTCCATTCATGTGTCTCAATAACTCCCCCACAGCTCTGATGAAGAGACCAGTCAGACGGTCAGTCAGTCTTTGAGCCCAGTGTTATTAGTTATTGCCCAATATATACAGTGCATTCGGCAAGTATACACATATATTTTCCGAATGCACTGTATGTATATATATTTTAAAACAATGTTTCCCTAATACAGTATTAGCAGGGTATAGGTTATCTATACTGATGAAGTTCTGCAAAGATCAACTTTCTTCTCATTTAGCAGGTCAACACCTTGACAACCATAAGACTCCAGATGATACGTCAACCATTAAGAATGCTTGATTACACAAGGCCATCATGGAAACTTTGAAATTGGCAGATGCATTTACATATCTGAATCACAGTTTCATTCAGAAGTGATTACAGTGCCTCTAATGCTGTCAGAGGAGATTAGCAAGTGCTTTCATAACAACATACATACGTAATCATAGCGCAGTGTCGCATAAGACGTTTGATGATCACATCAGTATTCCCCTCTTGTCCCTGTCAAGCTCTCCAGAACTGACATGTCACCCTGTGGGAGATGGCTGGTAAAATGGATATTTAGACGATCATCAGCCCCTCATTCTCAAGGACAGTCAAAAAGCTGCACTAATGGAAGGAAGGAAGGAACAAAGTAAGGAAGGTTGGGGGTTGAGCTAGGGTTAGGGTTAGTATTGACGCTAGGGTTAGGGTTAGTGTTGACGCTAGGGTTAGGGTTAGTGTTGACGCTAGGGTTAGGGTTAGTGTTGACGCTAGGGTTAGGGTTAGTGTTGACGCTAGGGTTAGTGTTGATGCTAGGGTTAGGGTTAGTGTTGACGCTAGGGTTAGGGTTAGTGTTGACGCTAGGGTTAGGGTTAGTGTTGACGCTAGGGTTAGGGTTAGTGTTGACGCTAGGGTTAGGGTTAGTGTTGACGCTAGTGTTAGGGTTAGTGTTGATGCTAGGGTTAGGGTTAGTGTTGACGCTAGGGTTAGGGTTAGTGTTGACGCTAGGGTTAGGGTTAGTGTTGACGCTAGGGTTAGTGTTGACGCTAGGGTTAGTGTTGATGCTAGGGTTAGGGTTAGTGTTGACGCTAGGGTTAGGGTTAGTGTTGACGCTAGGGTTAGGGTTAGTGTTGACGCTAGGGTTAGTGTTGACGCTAGGGTTAGTGTTGACGCTAGGGTTAGGGTTAGTGTTGACGCTAGGGTTAGGGTTAGTGTTGACGCAAAGGGTTAGGGTTAGTGTTGACGCTAGGTTTAGGGTTAGTGTTGACGCTAGGGTTAGTGTTGACGCTAGGGTTAGGGTTAGTGTTGACGCTAGGGTTAGTGTTGACGCTAGGGTTAGGGTTAGTGTTGACGCTAGGGTTAGTGTTGACGCTAGGGTTAGTGTTAGTGTTGACGCTAGGGTTAGTGTTGACGCTAGGGTTAGGGTTAGTGTTGACGCTAGGGTTAGTGTTGATGCTAGGGTTAGGGTTAGTGTTGACGCTAGGGTTAGGGTTGACGCTAGGGTTAGGGTTAGTGTTGACGCTAGGGTTAGTGTTGACGCTAGGGTTAGGGTTAGTGTTGACGCTAGGGTTAGTGTTGATGCTAGGGTTAGGGTTAGTGTTGACGCTAGGGTTAGGGTTGACCCTAGGGTTAGTGTTGACGCTAGGGTTAGGGATAGTGTTGACGCTAGGGTTAGTGTTGAAGCTAGGGTTAGGGTTAGTGTTGAAGCTAGGGTTAGGGTTAGTGTTGACACTAGGGTTAGGGTTAGTGTTGACGCTAGGGTTAGTGTTGATGCTAGGGTTAGGGTTAGTGTTGACGCTAGGGTTAGGGTTAGTGTTGACGCTAGGGTTAGGGTTAGTGTTGACGCTAGGGTTAGGGTTAGTGTTGACGCTAGGGTTAGGGTTGACGCTAGGGTTAGGGTTAGTGTTGACGCTAGGGTTAGTGTTGACGCTAGGGTTAAGGTTGGTGTTGACGCTAGGGTTAGGGTTAGTGTTGACGCTAGGCTTAGGGTTAGTGTTGACGCTAGGGTTAGTGTTGACGCTAGGGTTAGGGTTAGTGTTGACGCTAGGGTTAGTGTTGATTCTAGGGTTAGGGTTAGTGTTGACGCTAGGGTTAGGGTTGACCCTAGGGTTAGTGTTGACGCTAGGGTTAGTGTTGATAGGGTTAGGGTTAGTGTTGACGCTAGGGTTAGTGTTGATGCTAGGGTTAGGGTTAGTGTTGACGCTAGGGTTAGGGACCCTTTAGTGTTGACACTAGGGTTAGGGATAGTGTTGACGCTAGGGTTAGTGTTGATGCTAGGGTTAGGGTTAGTGTTGAAGCTAGGGTTAGGGTTAGTGTTGACACTAGGGTTAGGGTTAGTGTTGACGCTAGGTTTAGTGTTGATGCTAGGGTTAGGGTTAGTGTTGACGCTAGGGTTAGGGTTGACGCTAGGGTTAGGGTTAGTGTTGACGCTAGGGTTAGGGTTAGTGTTGACGCTAGGGTTAGGGTTAGTGGGTTGAGGGTTAGGGTTGAGGGGTTAGTGTTGACGCTAGGGTTAAGGTTAGTGTTGACGCTAGGGTTAGGGTTAGTGTTGACGCTAGGCTTAGGGTTAGTGTTGACGCTAGGGTTAGTGTTGATGCTAGGGTTAGGGTTAGTGTTGACGCTAGGGTTAGGTTGATTAGTTAGGGTTAGTGTTGACGCTAGGGTTAGGGTTAGTGTTGACGCTAGTGTTAGGGTTAGTGTTGACGCTAGGTTAGGGTTAGTGTTGACGCTAGGGTTAGGGTTAGTGTTGACGCTAGTGTTAGGGTTAGTGTTGACGCTAGGGTTAGGGTTAGTGTTGACGCTAGGGTTAGTGTTGATGCTAGGGTTAGGGTTAGTGTTGACGCTAGGGTTAGGGTTGACGCTAGGGTTAAGGTTGACGCTAGGGTTAGGGTTGACGCTGGGGTTAGGGTTAGTGTTGACGCTAGGGTTAGGGTTGACGCTAGGGTTAGTGTTGACCCTAGGGTTAGTGTTGACGCTAGGGTTAGGGATAGTGTTGGCGCTAGGGTTAGTGTTGAAGCTAGGGTTAGGGTTAGTGTTGAATCTAGGGTTAAGGTTAGGGTTGAAGCAAGGGTTAGGGTTGAAGCTAGGTTTAAGGTTAGTGTTAAAGCTAGGGTTAGGGTTAGGGTTGAAGCAAGGGTTAGGGTTGAAGCTAGGGTTAGGGTTAGGGTTGAAGCTAGGGTTAGGGTTGAAGCTAGGGTTAGGGTTAGTGTTGACGCTAGGGTTAGGGTTGAAGCTAGGGTTAGTGTTGACGCTAGGGTTAGTGTTGAAGCTAGGGTTAGTGTTGACGCTAGGGTTAGGGTTGAAGCTAGGGTTAGGGTTAGGGTTAGTGTTTAAGCTAGGGTTAGTGTTGAAGCTAGGGTTAGGGTTGAAGCTAGGGTTAGTGTTGAAGCTAGGGTTAGTGTTGAAGCTAGGGTTAGGGTTGAAGCTAGGGTTAGTGTTGAAGCTAGGGTTAGGGTTGAAGCTAGGGTTAGTGTTGAAGCTAGGGTTAGGGTTGAAGCTAGGGTTAGGGTTGAAGCTAGGGTTAGTGTTGAAGCTAGGGTTAGGGTTGAAGCTAGGGTTAGTGTTGAAGCTAGGGTTAGGGTTGAAGCTAGGGTTAGGGTTAGTGTTGAAGCTAGGGTTAGGGTTGAAGCTAGGGTTAGGGTTAGTGTTGAAGCTAGGGTTAGGGTTAGTGTTGAAGCTAGGGTTAGGGTTGAAGCTAGGGTTAGGGTTAGTGTTGAAGCTAGGGTTAGGGTTAGTGTTGAAGCTAGGGTTAGTGTTGAAGCTAGGGTTAGGGTTGAAGCTAGGGTTAGGGTTAGTGTTGAAGCTAGGGTTAGTGTTGAAGCTAGGGTTAGTGTTGACGCTAGGGTTAGGGTTGAAGCTAGGGTTAGGGTTGATGCTAGGGTTAGGGTTGAAGCTAGGGTTAGGGTTGATGCTAGGGTTAGGGTTGAAGCTAGGGTTAGGGTTGACGCTAGGATTAGGGTTGAAGCTAGGGTTAGTGTTGACGCTAGGGTTAGGGTTGAAGCTAGGGTTAGTGTTGACGCTAGGGTTAGGGTTAGGGTTGAGCTAGGGTTAGGGTTAGTGTTGACGCTAGGGTTAGGGTTGACGCTAGGGTTAGGGTTGAAGCTAGGGTTAGTGTTGACGCTAGGGTTAGGGTTGAAGCTAGGGTTAGTGTTGACGCTAGGGTTAGGGTTAGTGTTGACGCTAGGGTTAGGGTTAGTGTTGACGCTAGGGTTAGTGTTAACGCTAGGGTTAGTGTTGAAACTAGGGTTAGTGTTGACGCTAGGGTTAGGGTTGAAGCTATGGTTAGTGTTGACGCTAGGGTTAGGGTTGACGCTAGGGTTAGGGTTGAAACTAGGGTTAGGGTTGACGCTAGGGTTAGGGTTGAAACTAGTGTTAGAGTTGACGCTAGGGTTAGGGTTGAAACTAGGGTTAGGGTTGCCGCTAGGGTTAGGGTTGAAACTAGGGTTAGGGTTGACCCTAGGGTTAGGGTTGAAGCTAGGATTAGGGTTGACATTAGGGTTAGGGCTGAAGCTAGGTTTAGGGTTGACGCTAGGGTTAGCGTTGAAACTAGGGTTAGGGTTGACGCTAGGGTTAGGGTTGAAGCTAGGGTTAGGTTTGACGCTAGGGTTAGGGTTGAAGCTAGGATTAGGATTGACGCTAGGGTTAGGGTTGAAGCTAGGGTTAGGGTTGACGCTAGGGTTAGGGTTGAAGCTAGGATTAGGGTTGACCCTAGGGTTAGGACTGAAGCTAGGGTTAGGGTTAGAGTTGAAGTTAGGTTTAGGGTTGAAGCTAGGGTTAGGGTTGAAGGGTTAGGGTTAGGGTTGACGCTAGGGTTAGGGTTGACGCTAGGGTTAGGGTTGACGCTAGGGTTATGGTTGAAGCCAGGGTTAGGGTTAGGGTTGAGCTAGGGTTAGGGTTAGTGTTGACGCTAGGGTTAGGGTTGAAGCTAGGGTTAGTGTTGACGCTAGGGTTAGGGTTGAAGCTAGGGTTAGTGTTGACGCTAGGGTTAGGGTTAGTGTTGACGCTAGGGTTAGGGTTAGTGTTGACGCTAGGGTTAGTGTTAACGCTAGGGTTAGTGTTGAAAATAGGGTTAGGTTGACGCTAGGGTTAGGGTTGAAGCTATGGTTAGTGTTGACGCTAGGGTTAGGGTTGACGCTAGGGTTAGGGTAGAAACTAGGGTTAGGGTTGACGCTAGGGTTAGGGTTGAAACTAGGGTTAGAGTTGACGCTAGGGTTAGGGTTGAAACTAGGGTTAGGGTTGTCGCTAGGGTTAGGGTTGAAACTAGGGTTAGGGTTGACGCTAGGGTTAGGGTTGAAGCTAGGATTAGGGTTGACATTAGGGTTAGGGCTGAAGCTAGGGTTAGGGTTGACGCTAGGGTTAGCGTTGAAACTAGGGTTAGGGTTGACGCTAGGGTTAGGGTTGAAGCTAGGGTTAGGGTTGACGCTAGGGTTAGGGTTGAAGCTAGGATTAGGGTTGACGCTAGGTTTAGGACTGAAGCTAGGGTTAGGGTTAGAGATGAAGTTAGGTTTAGGGTTGAAGCTAGGGTTAAGGTTAGGGTTGAAGGGTTAGGGTTAGGGTTAGGGTTGAAGGGTTAGGGTTGAAGCTAGGGTTAGGGTTAGGGTTGAAGCTAGGGTTAGGGTTAAAGTTAGGTTTAGGGTTAGGGTTGAAGTTAGGGTTAGGGTTGAAGCTAGGGTTTGGGTTATGGTTGAAGCTAGGGTTAGTGTTAGGGGTGAACCCGGATGTGTAAATGAAGCTAAAGTTAGGGTGAGAATAACAGTGAGAAGGGAAATTGAGAATGAGAGATAAGTCTACATGGGGGTCTTTGGCAATGTAGCCTAATATGTGCAAAGTGAACTTTTCAAACTTGATGTTCCTTACTTTGCCAGTTGAGAACTAAGATGGCGACTGGCTTTAGATAAACCTTTATGCGGTGTAACGTCTTCATCTAAACCCATCCTATCCTTTATTAAAGCACGCCTCTATAAGGCCTCTTAACGGTACCCGCAATGTTTCATCCCAGCAGATTGACAGGTATGATAATGATTTCCTGCTGATCCCAAAATGAATGTGGGCTCTCTCTCTCTCTCTCTCTGTCAGAGTCCCAGTGGGTTTCATCACGCACATGGATTGTCGATGACTGAAGCAAACCAAGTGGAATGCAGGTCAGGTCATCAGCACAATATGAAGTATATGATTTCTTTAATGTTTAACATAACAAAATGTTAGCATATAGAAATGCTATAATGAATACAGATTCTCAATTTGTAGTATTACTTAGAGTAAGATGTTGTATTGCATTAAAAAAATCATGAATGGTTTTCAGTTGTCCTATCTCTTGCCTGGCCCTTGTTTATACACCGTAGGTACTGAGGCCATGGATATAGTCCACCCTTATTTGACAACCCTCTCACATGCCAGCCAAATCCACCCACTGACTGCAATGCCCCCTTAATCCAACTGTCATTCCCCGTAGTTCCTCATGAAGGAGATGTCTGATCTTGGCCTGGAACGCTTTTACATTTTCTTTGTTTCTTTGTTTCTCTTCTCTCTCTCTGCTTTCTCCTCTCTCGCTCTGCTTTCTCCTCTCTCTCTGTTTTCTCCTCTCTCTCTCTGCTTTCTCTTCTCTCTCTCTCTCTCTCTCTCTCTCTCTTTGTGCTCCCTCTCTCTTTGTGCTCTCTCTCTCGCTCCGCTTTCTCCTCTCTCTCTCTCTGCTTTCTCTTCTCTCTCTCTGCTTTCTCCTCTCTCTCTCTCTCTCTCTCTCTCTCTCTCTCTCTCTCTTTGTGCTCCCTCTCTCTTTGTGCTCTCTCTCTCTCTCTCTCTCTCTGCTTTCTCTCTCTCTCTCTCTCTCTCCTCTCTCTCTTCTCTCTCTCTCTCTCTCTCTTTGTGCTCCCTCTCTCTTTGTGCTCTCTCTCTCTCTCTCTCTTTGTGCTCCCTCTCTCTCTTTTTGTGCTCCCCCCCCTCTCTCTCTGTCCTCTCTCTCTCTCTCTCTCTCACTGTGTGTGTGTGTGTGTGTACGTGCTCGCCTGTGTGTGTCCCTTATTCTAAGTGAATGCTCTCTCTGATTCCTCATTTCATCGTTCCCAAGGTAATAGTGAGTTGGAAACCAGCGGATGCAGGGCTGATTGCCTCTTTGCTGTCCCAGAGAACGCTCAAGGGGCAAATGTAGATTTGGGATAGAGAGGGGTTGTTGTCTAGTGCGTCAAAGGCATTGGTACACAGAACTTTATAAAATGGCTGTGTGGTTTGTCCTAAATATTGCTTAGTAAGACCTCCAAGGGATTGAAATGAGAAAATGAACCCAGACCTGACTTCTGGATTGAGACAGTGTCCTGCTACAACCCTTCAATAGAATGACTAAAACACAAATGGCTTGAAATATGGTGCTAATTTTGACCAATTTTAGATAACAATCTTAAGATATTACATTTATATCTTATTCAGTACGTAATAATCATGGTGGCTTGAACTGGGGTTATTTGTCTTCTGTCTGTCTGCATGGGGATGGGTTCTCATAATGGGCTGTTGGCTAAATCAGTGACATCGGACATTATTCTCTGGCAGTCTGGTGCATTATCTTTATTACAACCTCCTGGTGGTTTTAATCTGAGATAGGAGCTGGGAGAGCTGGAGGGGTAAACCAAGGTGAGGGGAATGACATATTGAAGATAGAGAAATATCCAGCCTTCCCATAGTTCCTTTATAGTGTTCCTACAAAAGATGTACATTGCAATAATGTAATTTGGTATCATACTCAGAAAAAATGTGCTAACTAGAACCAAATAGGGTTATTCGGCGGAACACTAGGAGAACACTTTGAAGAACCCCTTTTCGTTCAAGGTGGAAACATTTTTGGTTCCATGTAGAAACCTTTCCACAAAGGGTTCTACATGGAACACAAAAGAGTTCTACCTGGAAACAAAAAGGGTTCTCTATGCGGACAGCTGCAGAACCCTTTTGAGTGCAATTACAGGGTCAGGGACCAACTGATGCACATACTCTCAGAGTTCTACTATATTTATAAACTGGGTGGCTAAAGCCTTGAATGTTGATTGGCTGCAAGCCGTGATATATCAGACCATATACCACGGGTATGACAAAACATGTACAGTGGGACAAAAAAGTATTTCAGCCACCAATTGTGCAAGTTCTCCCACTTAAAAAGATGACAGAGACCTGTAATTTTCATCATAGGTACACTTCAACTATGACAGACAAAATGAGAAAAAAAATCCAGAAAATCACATTGTAGGATTTTTTTATTAATTTATTTTCAAATTATGCTGGAAAATAAGTATTTGGTCACCTACAAATAAGCAAGATTTCTGGCTCTCACAGACCTGTAACTTCTTCTTTAAGAGGCTCCTCTGTCCTCCACTTACCTCTATTAATGACACCTGTTAGAACTTGTTATCAGTATAAAAGACACCTGTCCACACCTCAAACAGTCACACTCCAAACTCCGCTATGGCCAAGACCAAAGAGCTGTCAAAGGACACCAGAAACAAAATTGTAATATATATAATAATAATAATAATAATATTAATAATAATATTATATATAAAATTGTAGACCTGCACCAGGCTGGGAAGACTGAATCTGCAATAGGTAAGCAGCTTGGTTTGAAGAAATCAACTGGGAGCAATAATTAGGAAATGGAAGACATACAAGACCACTGATAATCTCCCTCGATCTGGGGCTTCACGCAAGATCTCACCCCGTGGGGTCAAAATGATCACAAGAACGGTGAGCAAAAATCCCGGAACCACACAGGGGGACCTAGTGAATGACCTGCAGAGAGCTGGGACCAAAGTAACAAAGCCTACCATCAGTAACAAACTACGCCGCCAGGGACTCAAATCCTGCAGTGCCAGACGTGTCCCACTGCTTAAGTCAGTACATGTCCAGGCCCGTCTGAAGTTTGCTAGAGAGCATTTGGATGATCCAGAAGAAGATTGGGAGAATGTCATATGGTCAGATGAAACCAAAATAGAACTTTTTGGTAAAAACTCAACTTGTCGTGTTTGGAGGACAAAGAATGCTGAGTTGCATCCAAAGAACACCATACCAACTGTGAAGCATGGGGGTGGAAACATCATGCTTTGGGGCTGTTTTTCTGCAAAGGGACCAGGACGACAGATCTGTGTAAAGGAAAGAATGAATGGGGCCATGTATCGTGAGATTTTGAGTGAAAACCTCCTTCCATCAGCAAAGGCATTGAAGATGAAACGTGACTGGGTCTTTCAGCATGACAATGATCCCAAACACACCGCCCGGGCAACGAAGGAGTGGCTTCGTAAGAAGCATTTCAAGGTCCTGGAGTGGCCTAGCCAGTCTCCAGATCTCAACCCATAGAAAATCTTTGGAGGGAGTTGAAAGTCCGTGTTGCCCAGCAACAGCCCCAAAACATCCCTGCTCTAGAGGAGATCTGCATGGAGGAATGGGCCAAAATAACAGCAACATTCTTTGATAACCTTTCGAATACTTACAGAAAACGTTTGACCTCTGTCATTGCCAACAAAGGGTATATAACAAAGTATTGAGATAAACTTTTGTTATTGACCAAATACTTATTTTCCACCATAATTTGCCAATAAATTCATTAAAAATCCTACAATGTGATTTTCTGGATTTTTTGTCTCATTTTGTCTGTCATAGTTGAAGTGTACCTATGATGAAAATTACAGGCCTCTCTCATCTTTTTAAGTGGGAGAACTTGCACAATTGGTGGCTGACTAAATACTTTTTTGCCCCACTGTATTTTTACTGCCCTAATTAGGTTGGTAACCAGTTTATAATAGCACTATGGCATCTCAGGGGTTTATGATATTTAAGTGATAATGCCCGAGAAGCCAGTGTTTGGAGGATATATTGGCACAGGTGTTGTTACCAGACCATTACAATATATCCTCCAAACACCAGCTTGGAGGGCATTATCACTTTTATACAAAATGTTCCAATAATGATTTACATATTTTCATAAAAAAATAAATTTTATCAATTTATTCATACTATTTCATTCTTCCACAAGATTTAGTCCCGACACACGCCGCCTGGTCATTCGTTGTATTGGTTCTGTTGCCAGAGACACGACCCAGTCATTCAGTCTTTTTGTTCTGTATCTATGGACGTTCGTTCTAAATGTTTTCTGTTGCCATAATGGCTGGCAACATTCTTATCCCTTGCTTGCTGGCTAGCCAACTATTGCTAACTTACGGTCATGTCAAACAGTGCAGCCAGAATAAAAACAGTAGCTGCATTTGCATTTGTTTAAGCTGTTTTCTAGTGACATTTATTTGGATACATCCATAACAATGAGCTAATGAGGAGCAATTTCTCCTGGCATAGAAAATGTGCTCTCTTGTCAGGACACTGTTCAGAGGAGCTAGCCAACAACACAGCTAACACAATCACTTCAAACTGAAGCTGGAAAGACTGCAAACTAGCTGCACTTCATTTCGTTTTACCTGTTTTCTATTGACATTTCTTTGTATATATCCATAAAAATTATGTTGATTCATGATTTCGACTCGCTGAGAAAAGCTGCCTGCCTGTCTGTCTCATCCCGACTACTGACACGTTTATTACTATGCGACAACTGGAGATCGAATTTGAATATTGAAACACTGTTGCAAATGTTGGAGAGACAGGCAGCAATGTTTATAGAAATCTCCTCTGTTGAAAACTAAATGATAGTCTAAAAGAAATGTGAGATAATGTCTAGATGCTTTTTATAGTGGCGATCAAGTTTATAAATTGCCTGGCTGGACTGATGAGACAGTGGATTGCGCAGTCAGATGGAACAGAGTAAATAGGCATTTGAACGTCATAGATTTATCCGATGGTAATTTGTGGAATAGACACCGGCTGGAATGTGGTTTTAACCAATCAGCATTCAGGATTAGACTCACCTGTTGTATAAATGGCCAATATACCACGGTTAATGGCTGTATCCAGGCACTCCACCTTGCGTAGAGCACGACGCAACGTGGAGTGCCTGGATACAGCTCTTAGCTGTGGTAT